>NW_026737067.1:0-51601 GCF_949786415.1 Peromyscus eremicus | reverse complement strand
TGACAAGAACAGTAGCTTCTCTTCAGTCCAATACACTGTACTTGCTGGGCACAGACGCGAGTGCTATTTGCACTGAGTATGGCAATGTGAGCGCAATTGTGACTGTTCTTAGCAGAAAACAACTCTTGCTAGTAGGACCAGAAACTGCATGTGATCCAACTCCGTTTACGACTGGGAAACAAACACTAGCTCGCCTTACAAGAAACACACTCTGCTTTTGAGTAAAGAGCACTCTTCTACTCTACTGTGATTCCTATAGTGCCAGAACCATGAGCTTGCTCAGAACAAAGGAACTGTGCTTCTGACACACGGGCCATATCTAGTTCAACTCTGCTTAGGAAACTGACAAGAAGAGTAGCTTCTCTTCAGTCCAATACACTGTACTTGCTGGGAACAGACGCTAGTGCTATTTGCACTGTGTATGGCAATGGAGCTCAATAGTGACTCTTCTTACCAGAAAACAACTCTTGCTTGTAGGAGCAGAACCTGCATGTGATTCAACTCCATTTCTGACTGGGAAACAAATACTAGCACTCCTTACAAGAAACATACTCTGCTTTTGAGAAAAGAGCACTCTTCTACTCTACTGTGTTTCCTTAGGGCCAGAACAGGAGCTTGCTCAGAACAAAAGAACTGTGCTTCTGACACACGGGCCATATCTAGTTCAACTCTGCTTAGGAAACTGACAAGAACAGTAGCTTCTCTTCTGTCCAATACACTGTACTTGCTGGGCACAGACGCGAGTGCTATTTGCACTGAGTATGGCAATGGGAGCTCAAATGTGACTGTTCTTAGCAGAAAACAACTCTTGCTAGTAGGACCAGAAACTGCATGTGATTCAACTCCGTTTACTACTGGGAAACAAATACTAGCTCGCCTTACAAGAAACACACTCTGCTTTTGAGAAAAGAGCACTCTTCTACTCTACTGTGATTCCTATAGGGCCAGAACAGTGAGCTTGCTCAGAACAAAGGAACGGTGCTTTCGACACAGGGGCCATATCTAGTTCAAATCTGCTTAGGAAACTGACAAGAATAGTAGCTTCTCTTCAGTCCAATACACTGTACTTGCTGGGAACAGACACTAGAGCTATTTGCACTGTGTATGGCAAATGGAGTGCAATAGTGACTCTTCTTACCAGAAAACAACACGTGCTCGAAGGACCAGAAACTGCATGTGATTCAATTCCATTTCTGACTGGGAAACAAATACTAGCTCGCCTTACAAGAAACAGACTCTGCTTTTGACAAAAGAGCACTCTTCTAATCTACTGTGTTTCCTATAGGGCCAGAACAGTGAGCTTGCTCAGAACATAGGAACTGTGCTTCCCACACACGGGCCATATCTAGTTCAACTCTGCTTAGGAAACTGACAAGAACAGTAGCTTATCTTCAGTCCAATACACTGCACTTGCTGGGAACAGACGCTAGTGCTATTTGCACTGTGTATGGCAAATGGAGCGCAATAGTGACTCTTCTTACCAGAAAACAACTCTTGCTTGTAGGAGCAGAAACTGCATGTGATTCAACTCCATTTCTGATTGGGAAACAAATACTAGCTCGCCTTACAAGAAACATACTCTGCTTTTGAGAAAAGAGCACTCTTCTAATCTACTGTGTTTCTTATAGGGCCAGAACAGTGAGCTTGCTCAGAAAAAAAGAACTGTACTTCCGACACACGGGCCATATCTAGTTCAACTCTGCTTAGGAAACTGACAAGAACAGTAGCTTCTCTTCAGTCCAATACACTGTACTTGCTGGGCACAGACGCGAGTGCTATTCGCACTGAGTATGGCAATGGGAGCACAATTGTGACTGTTCTTAGCAGAAAACAACTCTTGATAGTAGGACCAGAAACTGCATGTGATTCAACTACGTTTACTACTGGGAAACAAACACTAGTTCGCCTTACAACAAACACACTCTGCTTTTGAGAAAAGAGCACTCTTCTACTCTACTGTGATTCCTATAGGGCCAGAACATTGAGCTTGCTCAGAACAAAGGAACTGTGCTTCCGACACATGGGCCATATCTAGTTCAAATATGCTTAGGAAACTGACAAGAACAGTAGCGTCTCTTCAGTCCAATACACTGTACTTGCTGGGAACAGATGCTAGTGCTATTTGCACTGTGTATGGCAAAAGGAGCACAATAGTGACTCTTCTTACCAGAAAACAACTCGTGCTCGTAGGACCAGAAACTGCATGTGATTCAACTCCGTTTACGACTGGGAAACAAACACTAGCTCGCCTTACAAGAAACACACTCTCTTTTGAGTAAAGAGCACTCTTCTACTCTACTGTGATTCCTATAGTGCCAGAACAGTGAGCTTGCTCAGAACAAAGGAACTGTGCTTCCGACAAACGGGCCATATCTAGTTCAACTCTGCTTAGGAAACTGACAAAAACAGTAGCTTCTCTTCAGTCCAATACTCTGTACTTGCTGGGAACAGACACGAGTGCTATTTGCACTGTGTATGGCAATGGGAGCGCAATCGTGACTGTTCTTAGCAGAAAACAACTCTTGCTAGTAGGACCAGAAACTGCATGTGCTTCAACTCCGTTTACAACTGGGAAACAAACACTAGCTCGCCTTACAAGAAACACACTCTGCTTTTGAGTAAAGAGCACTCTTCTACTCTACTGTGATTCCTATAGTGCCAGAACAGTGAGCTTGCTCAGAATAAAGGAACTGTGCTTCCGACACACGGGCCATATCTAGTTCAACACTGCTTAGGAAACTGACAAGAACAGTAGCTTCTCTTCAGTCCAATACACTGTACTTGCTGGGCACAGACGCGAGTGCTATTTGCACTGAGTATGGCAATGTGAGCGCAATTGTGACTGTTCTTAGCAGAAAACAACTCTTGCTAGTAGGACCAGAAACTGCATGTGATCCAACTCCGTTTACGACTGGGAAACAAACACTAGCTCGCCTTACAAGAAACACACTCTGCTTTTGAGTAAAGAGCACTCTTCTACTCTACTGTGATTCCTATAGTGCCAGAACCATGAGCTTGCTCAGAACAAAGGAACTGTGCTTCTGACACACGGGCCATATCTAGTTCAACTCTGCTTAGGAAACTGACAAGAAGAGTAGCTTCTCTTCAGTCCAATACACTGTACTTGCTGGGAACAGACGCTAGTGCTATTTGCACTGTGTATGGCAATGGAGCTCAATAGTGACTCTTCTTACCAGAAAACAACTCTTGCTTGTAGGAGCAGAACCTGCATGTGATTCAACTCCATTTCTGACTGGGAAACAAATACTAGCACTCCTTACAAGAAACATACTCTGCTTTTGAGAAAAGAGCACTCTTCTACTCTACTGTGTTTCCTTAGGGCCAGAACAGGAGCTTGCTCAGAACAAAAGAACTGTGCTTCTGACACACGGGCCATATCTAGTTCAACTCTGCTTAGGAAACTGACAAGAACAGTAGCTTCTCTTCTGTCCAATACACTGTACTTGCTGGGCACAGACGCGAGTGCTATTTGCACTGAGTATGGCAATGGGAGCTCAAATGTGACTGTTCTTAGCAGAAAACAACTCTTGCTAGTAGGACCAGAAACTGCATGTGATTCAACTCCGTTTACTACTGGGAAACAAATACTAGCTCGCCTTACAAGAAACACACTCTGCTTTTGAGAAAAGAGCACTCTTCTACTCTACTGTGATTCCTATAGGGCCAGAACAGTGAGCTTGCTCAGAACAAAGGAACGGTGCTTTCGACACAGGGGCCATATCTAGTTCAAATCTGCTTAGGAAACTGACAAGAATAGTAGCTTCTCTTCAGTCCAATATACTGTACTTGCTGGGAACAGACACTAGAGCTATTTGCACTGTGTATGGCAAATGGAGTGCAATAGTGACTCTTCTTACCAGAAAACAACACGTGCTCGAAGGACAAGAAACTGCATGTGATTCAATTCCATTTCTGACTGGGAAACAAATACTAGCTCGCCTTACAAGAAACAGACTCTGCTTTTGACAAAAGAGCACTCTTCTAATCTACTGTGTTTCCTATAGGGCCAGAACAGTGAGCTTGCTCAGAACATAGGAACTGTGCTTCCCACACACGGGCCATATCTAGTTCAACTCTGCTTAGGAAACTGACAAGAACAGTAGCTTCTCTTCAGTCCAATACACTGTACATGCTGGGAACAGACGCTAGTGCTATTTGCACTGTGTATTGCAAATGGAGCGCAATAGTGACTCTTCTTACAGGAAAAGAAATCTTGCTTGTAGGAGCTGAAACTGCATGTGATTCAACTCCATTTCTGACTGGGAAACAATTACTAGCTCGCCTTACAAGAATCATACTGTGCTTCTGAGAAAAGAGCACTCTGCTAATCTACTGTGTTTCCTATAGGGCCAGAACAGTGAGCTTACTCAGAAAAAAAGAACTGTGCTTCCGACACACGGGCCATATCTAGTTCAACTCTGCTTAGGAAACTGACAAGAACAGTAGCTTCTCTTCAGTCCAATACACTGTACTTGCTGGGCACAGACGCGAGTGCTATTTGCACTGAGTATGGCAATGGGAGCACAATTGTGACTGTTCTTAGCAGAAAACAACTCTTGATAGTAGGACCAGAAACTGCATGTGATTCAACTTTGTTTACTACTGGGAAACAAACACTATTCGCCTTACAACAAACACACACTGCTTTTGAGAAAAGAGCACTCTTCTACTCTACTGTGATTCCTATAGGGCCAGAACAGTGAGCTTGCTCAGAACAAAGGAACTGTGCTTCCGACACATGGGCCATATCTAGTTCAACTCTGCTTAGGAAACTGACAAGAACAGTAGCTTCTCTTCAGTCCAATACACTGTACTTGCTGGGCACAGACGCAAGTGCTATTTGCACTGTGTATGGCAATGGGAGCACAATTGTGACTGTTCTTAGCAGAAAACAACTCTTGCTAGTAGGACCAGAAACTGCATGTGATTCAACTCCGTTTATGACTGGGAAACAAACACTAGCTCGCCTTACAAGAAACACACTCTGCTTTTGAGTAAAGAGCACTCTTCTACTCTACTGTGATTCCTATAGTGCCAGAACAGTGAGCTTGCTCAGAACAAAGGAACTGTGCTTCCAACACACGGGCCATATCTAGTTCAACTCTGCTTAGGAAACTGACAAGAAGAGTAGCTTCTCTTCATTCCAATACACTGTACATGCTGGGAACAGACGCTAGTGCTATTTGCACTGTGTATTACAAATGGAGCGCAATAGTGACTCTTCTTACCAGAAAACAACTCTTGCTTGTAGGAGCAGAAACTGCATGTGATTCAACTCCATTTCTGACTGGGAAACAAATACTAGCTCGCCTTACAAGAAACACACTCTGCTTTTGAGAAAAGAGCACTCTTCTAATCTACTATGTTTCCTATAGCGCCAGTACAGTGAGCTTGCTCAGAGCAATAGAACTGTGCTTCCTACACACATGGGCAATATCTAGTTCAACTCTGCTTAGGAAACTGACAAGAACAGTAGCTTCTCTTCAGTCCAATACACTGTACTTGCTGGTAAAAGTCGCTAGTGCTATTTGAACTGTGTATGGCAAATGGAGCGCAATAGTGAATCTTCTTACCAGAAAACAACTCTTGCTCATAGGACCAGAAACTGCATGTGATTCAACTCCATTTCTGACTGGGAAACAAATACTAGCTCGCCTTACAAGAAACACACTCTGCTTTTGAGAAAAGAGCACTCTTCTAATCTACTGTTTTTCCTATAGGGCCAGAACAGTGAGCTTGCTCAGAACAATAGAACTGTGCTTCTGACACACGGGCCATATCTAGTTCAACTCTGCTTAGGAAACTGACAAGAACAGTAGCTTCTCTTCAGTCCAATACACTGTACTTGCTGGGAACAGACACGAGTGCTATCTGCACTGTGTATGGCAATGGGAGCACAATCGTGACTCTTCTTAGCAGAAAACAACTCTTGCTAGTAGGACCAGAATCTGCATGTGATTCACCTCCGTTTACGACTGGGAAACAAACAGTAGGTCGCCTTACAAGAAACACACTCTGCTTTTGAGAAAAGAGCACTCTTCTACTCTACTGTGATTCCTATATGGCCAGAAGAGTGAGCTTGCTCAGAACAAAGGAACTGTGCTTCCGACACACGGGCCATATCTAGTTCAACTCTGCTTAGGAAACTGACAAGAAGAGTAGCTTCTCTTCAGTCCAATACACTGTACTTGCTGGGAACAGACGCTAGTGCTATTTGCACTGTGTATGGCAATGGAGCTCAATAGTGACTCTTCTTACCAGAAAACAACTCTTGCTTGTAGGAGCAGAACCTGCATGTGATTCAACTCCATTTCTGACTGGGAAACAAATACTAGCACTCCTTACAAGAAACATACTCTGCTTTTGAGAAAAGAGCACTCTTCTACTCTACTGTGTTTCCTTAGGGCCAGAACAGTGAGCTTGCTCAGAACAAAAGAACTGTGCTTCTGACACACGGGCCATATCTAGTTCAACTCTGCTTAGGAAACTGACAAGAACAGTAGCTTCTCTTCTGTCCAATACACTGTACTTGCTGGGCACAGACGCGAGTGCTATTTGCACTGAGTATGGCAATGGGAGCTCAATTGTGACTGTTCTTAGCAGAAAACAACTCTTGCTAGTAGGACCAGAAACTGCATGTGATTCAACTCCGTTTACTACTGGGAAACAAATACTAGCTCGCCTTACAAGAAACACACTCTGCTTTTGAGAAAAGAGCACTCTTCTACTCTACTGTGATTCCTATAGGGCCAGAACAGTGAGCTTGCTCAGAACAAAGGAACGGTGCTTTCGACACAGGGGCCATATCTAGTTCAAATCTGCTTAGGAAACTGACAAGAATAGTAGCTTCTCTTCAGTCCAATACACTGTACTTGCTGGGAACAGACACTAGAGCTATTTGCACTGTGTATGGCAAATGGAGTGCAATAGTGACTCTTCTTACCAGAAAACAACACGTGCTCGAAGGACCAGAAACTGCATGTGATTCAATTCCATTTCTGACTGGGAAACAAATACTAGCTCGCCTTACAAGAAACAGACTCTGCTTTTGACAAAAGAGCACTCTTCTAATCTACTGTGTTTCCTATAGGGCCAGAACAGTGAGCTTGCTCAGAACAAAGGAACTGTGCTTCCGACACACGGGCCATATCTACTTCAACTCTGCATAGGAAACTGACAAGAACAGTAGCTTCTCTTCAGTCCAATACACTGTACTTGCTGGGAACAGACGCTAGTGCTATTTGCACTGTGTATGGCAAATGGAGCGCAATAGTGACTCTTCTTACCAGAAAACAACTCTTGCTTGTAGGAGCAGAAACTGCATGTGATTCAACTCCATTTCTGACTGGGAAACAAATACTAGCTCGCCTTACAAGAAACATCCTCTGCTTTTGAGAAAAGAGCACTCTTCTAATCTACTGTGTTTCCTATAGGGCCAGAACAGTGAATTGCTCAGAAAAAAAAAAACTGTGCTTCGGACACACGGGCCATATCTAGTTCAACTCTGCTTAGGAAACTGACAAGAACAGTAGCTTCTCTTCAGTCCAATACACTGTACTTGCTGGGCACAGACTCGAGTGCTATTTGCACTGAGTATGGAAAAGGGAGCGCAATTGTGACTGTTCTTAGCAGAAAACAACTCTTGCTAGTAGGACCAGAAACTGCATGTGATTCAACTCCGTTTACTACTGGGGTAAAAACACTAGATCGCTTTACAACAAATACACTCTGCTTTTGAAAAAAGAGCACTCTTCTACTCTACTGTGATTCCTATAGGGCCAGAACAGTGAGCTTGCTCAGAACAAAGGAACTGTGCTTCCGACACACGGGCCCTATCTAGTTCAAATCTGCTTAGGAAACTGACAAGAACAGTAGCTTCTCTTCAGTCAAATACACTGTACTTGCTGGGAACAGACGCTAGTGCTATTTGCACTGTGTATTGCAAATGGAGCGCAATAGTGACTCTTCTTACCAGAAAACAACTCTTGCTTGGAGGAGCTGAAACTGCATGTGATTCAACTCCATTTCTGACTGTGAAACAATTACTAGCTCGCCTTACAAGAATCATACTCTGCTTCTGAGAAAAGAGCACTCTGCTAATCTACTCTGTTTCCTATAGGGCCAGAACAGTGAGCTTGCTCAGAACAAAGGAACTGTGCTTCCGACACACGGGCCATATCTAGTTCAACTCTGCTTAGGAAACTGACAAGAAGAGTAGCTTCTCTTCAGTCCAATACACTGTACTTGCTGGGAACAGACGCTAGTGCTATTTGCACTGTGTATGGCAAATGGAGCGCAATAGTGACTCTTCTTACCAGAAAACAACTCTTGCTTGTAGGAGAAGAAACTGCATGTGATTCAACTCCATTTCTGACTGGGAAACAAATACTAGCTCGCCTTACAACAAACACACTCTGCTTTTGAGAAAAGAGCACTCTTCTACTCTACTGTGATTCCTATAGGGCCAGAACAGTGAGCTTGCTCAGAACAAAGGAACTGTGCTTCCGACACACGGGCCATATCTAGTTCAACTCTGCTTAGGAAACTGACAAGAACAGTAGCTTCTCTTCAGTCCAATACACTGTACTTGCTGGGAACAGTCGCTAGTGCTATTTGCACTGTGTATGGCAAATGGAGCGCAATAGTGAATCTTCTTACCAGAAAACAACTCTTGCTCATAGGACCAGAACCTGCATGTGATTCAACTCCATTTCTGACTGGGAAACAAATACTAGCTCGCCTTACAAGAAACACACTCTGCTTTTGAGAAAAGAGCACTCTTCTAATCTACTGTGTTTCCTATAGGGCCAGAACAGTGAGCTTGCTCAGAACAATAGAACTGTGCGTCCAACACACGGGCCATATCTAGTTCAACTCTGCTTAGGAAACTGACAAGAACAGTAGCTTCTCTTCAGTCCAATACACTGTACTTGCTGGGAACAGACACGAGTGCTATTTGCATTGTGTATGGCAATGGGAGCGCAATCGTGACTGTTCTTAGCAGAAAACAACTCTTGCTAGTAGGACCAGAAACTGCATGTGATTCAACTCCGTTTACGACTGGGAAACAAACACTAGCTCGCCTTACAAGAAACACACTCTGCTTTTGAGTAAAGGGCACTCTTCTACTCTACTGTGATTCCTATAGTGGCAGAACAGTGAGCTTGCTCAGAATAAAGGAACTGTGCTTCCGACACACGGGCCATATCTAGTTCAACACTGCTTAGGAAACTGACAAGAACAGTAGCTTCTCTTCAGTCCAATACACTGTACTTGCTGGGCACAGACGCGAGTGCTATTTGCACTGTGTATTGCAATGGGAGCACAATAGTGACTCTTCTTACCAGAAAACAACTCTTGCTTGTAGGAGCAGAAACTGCATGTGATTCAACTCCATTTCTGATTGGGAAACAAATACTAGCTCGCCTTACAAGAAACATACTCTGCTTTTGAGAAAAGAGCACTCTTCTAATCTACTGTGTTTCCTATAGGGCCAGAACAGTGAGCTTACTCAGAAAAAAAGAATTGTACTTCCAACACACGGGCCATATCTAGTTCAACTCTGCTTAGGAAACTGACAAGAACAGTAGCTTCTCTTCAGTCCAATACACTGTACTTGCTGGGCACAGACGCGAGTGCTATTCGCACTGAGTATGGCAATGGGAGCACAATTGTGACTGTTCTTAGCAGAAAACAACTCTTGATAGTAGGACTAGAAACTGCATGTGATTCAACTCCGTTTACTACTGGGAAACAAACACTAGTTCGCCTTACAACAAACACACTCTGCTTTTGAGAAAAGAGCACTCTTCTACTCTACTGTGATTCCTATAGGGCAAGAACAGTGAGCTTGCTCAGAACAAAGGAACTGTGCTTCCGACACACGGGCCATATCTAGTTCAAATCTGCTTAGGAAACTGACAAGAACAGTAGCATCTCTTCAGTCCAATACACTGTACTTGCTGGGAACAGATGCTAGTGTTATTTGCACTGTGTATGGCAAATGGAGTGCAATAGTGACTCTTCTTACCAGAAAACAACTCGTGCTCGTAGGACCAGAAACTGCATGTGATTCAACTCCGTTTAAGACTGGGAAACAAATACTAGCTCGCCTTACAAGAAACACACTCTGCTTTTGAGAAAAGAGCACTCTTCTACTCTACTGTGTTTCCTATATGGTCAGATCAGTGAGCTTGCTCAGAACAAAGGAACTGTGCTTCCGACACACGGGCCATATCTAGTTCAACTCTGCTTAGAAACTGACAAGAACAGTAGCTTCTCTTCAGTCCAATACACTGTACTTGCTGGGAACAGTCGCTAGTGCTATTTGCACTGTGTATGGCAAATGGAGCACAATAGTGAATCTCCTTACCAGAAAACAACTCTTGATCATAGGACCAGAAACTGCATGTGATTCAACTCCATTTCTGACTGGGAAACAAATACTAGCTCGCCTTACAAGAAACACACTCTGCTTTTGAGAAAAGAGCACTCCTCTAATCTACTATGTTTCCTATAGCGCCAGAACAGTGAGCTTGCTCAGAGCAATAGAACTGTGCTTCCTACACACATGGGCCATATCTAGTTCAACTCTGCTTATGAAACTGACAAGAACAGTAGCTTCTCTTCAGTCCAATACACTGTACTTGCTGGGAACAGACGCTAGTGCTATTTGCACTGTGTATGGCAAATGGAGCGCAATAGTGACTCTTCTTACCAGAAAACAACTCTTGCTTGTAGGAGCAGAAACTGTATGTGATTCAACTCCATTTCTGACTGGGAAACAAATACTAGCTCGCCTTACAATAAACATACTCTGCTTTTTAGAAAAGAGCACTCTTCTAATCTACTGTGTTTCCTATAGGGCCAGAACAGTGAGCTTGCTCAGAAAAAAAGAACTGTGCTTCCGACACATGGGCCATATCTAGTTCAACTCTGCTTAGGAAACTGACAAGAAGAGTGGCTTCTCTTCAGTCCAATACACTGTACTTGCTGGGCACAGACGCGAGTGCTATTCGCACTGAGTATGGCAATGGGAGCACAATTGTGACTGTTCTTAGCAGAAAACAACTCTTGATAGTAGGACCAGAAAATGCATGTGATTCAACTACGTTTACTACTGGGAAACAAACACTAGTTCGCCTTACAACAAACACACTCTGCTTTTGAGAAAAGAGCACTCTTCTACTCTACTGTGATTCCTATAGGGCCAGAACAGTGAGCTTGCTCAGAACAAAGGAACTGTGCTTCCGACACATGTGCCATATCTAGTTCAAATCTGCTTAGGAAACTGACAAGAAGAGTAGCGTCTCTTCAGTCCAATACACTGTACTTGCTGGGAACAGATGCTAGTGCTATTTGCACTGTGTATGGCAAAAGGAGCACAATAGTGTCTCTTCTTACCAGAAAACAACTCGTGCTCGTAGGACCAGAAACTGCATGTGATTCAACTCCGTTTACGACTGGGAAACAAACACTAGCTCGCCTTACAAGAAACACACTATGCTTTTGAGTAAAGAGCACTCTTCTACTCTACTGTGATTCCTATAGTGCCAGAACAGTGAGCTTGCTCAGAACAAAGGAACTGTGCTTCCGACACACGGGCCATATCTAGTTCAACACTGCTTAAAAAACTGACAAGAACAGTAGCTTCTCTTCAGTCCAATACACTGTACTTGCTGGGCACAGACGCAAGTGCTATTTGCACTGAGTAAGGCAATGGGAGCGCAATTGTGACTCTTCTTACCAGAAAACAACTCTTGCTAGTAGGACCAGAAACTGCATGTGATTCAACTCCGTTTAAGACTGGGAAACAAACACTAGCTCGCCTTACAAGAAACACACTCTGCTTTTGAGAGAAGAGCACTCTTCTAATCTACTGTGTTTCCTATATGGTCAGATCAGTGAGCTTGCTCAGAACAAAGGAACTGTGCTTCTGACACACGGGCCATATCTAGTTCAACTCTGCTTAGGAAACTGACAAGAACAGTAGCTTCTCTTCAGTCCATTACATTGTACTTGCTGGGAACAGTCGCTAGTGCTATTTGCACTGTGTATGGCAAATGGTGCGCAATAGTGAATCTTCTTACCAGAAAACAACTCTTGCTCATAGGACCAGAAACTGCATGTGATTCAACTCCATTTCTGACTGGGAAACAAATACTAGCTCGCCTTACAAGAAACACACTCTGCTTTTGAGAAAAGAGCACTCTTCTAATCTACTGTGTTTCCTATAGGGCCAGAACAGTGAGCTTGCTCAGAACAATAGAACTGTGCGTCCAACACACAGGCCATATCTAGTTCAACTCTGCTTAGGAAACTGACAAGAAGAGTAGCTTCTCTTCAGTCCAATACACTGTACTTGCTGGGAACAGATGCTAGTGCTATTTGCACTGTATATGGCAAATGGAGTGCAATAGTGACTCTTCTTACCAGAAAACAACTCGTGCTCGTATGACCAGAAACTGCATGTGATTCAACTCCGTTTAAGACTGGGAAACAAACACTAGCTCGCCTTACAAGAAACACACTCTGCTTTTGAGAAAAGAGCACTCTTCTAATCTACTGTGTTTCCTATATGGTCAGATCAGTGAGCTTGCTCAGAACAAAGGAACTGTGCTTCCGACACACGGGCCATATCTAGTTCAACTCTGCTTAGGAAACTGACAAGAACATTAGCTTCTCTTCAGTCCAATACACTGTACTTGCTCGGAACAGTCGCTAGTGCTATTTGCACTGTGTATGGCAAATGGAGCGCAATAGTGAATCTTCTTACCAGAAAACAACACTTGCTCATAGGACCAGAAACTGCATGTGATTCAACTCCATTTCTGACTGGGAAACAAATACTAGATCGCCTTACAAGAAACACACTCTGCTTTTGAGAAAAGAGCACTCTTCTAACATACTGTGTTTCCTATAGGGCCAGAACAGTGAGATTGCTCAGAACAATAGAACTGTGCTTCTGACACACGGGCCATATCTAGTTCAACTCTGCTTAGGAAACTGACAAGAACAGTAGCTTCTCTTCAGTCCAATACACTGTACTTGCTGGGAACAGACGAGAGTGCTATCTGCACTGTGTATGGCAATGGGAGCGCAATCGTGACTCTTCTTAGCAGAAAACAACTCTTGCTAGTAGGACCAGAATCTGCATGTGATTCACCTCTGTTTACGACTGGGAAACAAACAGTAGGTCGCCTTACAAGAAACACACTCTGCTTTTGAGAATAGAGCACTCTTCTACTCTACTGTGATTCCTATATGGCCAGAAGAGTGAGCTTGCTCAGAACAAAGGAACTGTGCTTCCGACACACGGGCCATATCTAGTTCAACTCTGCTTAGGAAACTGACAAGAAGAGTAGCTTCTCTTCAGTCCAATACACTGTACTTGCTGGGAACAGACGCTAGTGCTATTTGCACTGTGTATTGCAAATGGAGCGCAATAGTGACTCTTCTTACCAGAAAACAACTCTTGCTTGGAGGAGCTGAAACTGCATGTGATTCAACTCCATTTCTGACTGGGAAACAATTACTAGCTCGCCTTACAAGAATCATACTCTGCTTCTGAGAAAAGAGCACTCTGCTAATCTACTCTGTTTCCTATAGGGCCAGAACAGTGAGCTTGCTCAGAAAATAGGAACTGTGCTTCCGACACACGGGCCATATCTAGTTCAACTCTGCTTAGGAAACTGACAAGAACAGTAGCTTATCTTCAGTCCAATACACTGTACTTGCTGGGAACAGACGCTAGTGCTATTTGCACTGTGTATGGCAAATGGAGCGCAATAGTGACTCTTCTTACCAGAAAACAACTCTTGCTTGTAGGAGCAGAAACTGCATGTGATTCAACTCCATTTCTGATTGGGAAACAAATACTAGCTCGCCTTACAAGAAACATACTCTGCTTTTGAGAAAAGAGCACTCTTCTAATCTACTGTGTTTCTTATAGGGCCAGAACAGTGAGCTTGCTCAGAAAAAAAGAACTGTACTACCGACACACGGGCCATATCTAGTTCAACTCTGCTTAGGAAACTGACAAGAACAGTAGCTTCTCTTCAGTCCAATACACTGTACTTGCTGGGCACAGACGCGAGTGCTATTCGCACTGAGTATGGCAATGGGAGCACAATTGTGACTGTTCTTAGCAGAAAACAACTCTTGATAGTAGGACCAGAAACTGCATGTGATTCAACTCCGTTTACTACTGGGAAACAAACACTAGTTCGCCTTACAACAAACACACTCTGCTTTTGAGAAAAGAGCACTCTTCTACTCTACTGTGATTCCTATAGGGCCAGAACAGTGAGCTTGCTCAGAACAAAGGAACTGTGCTTCCCACACATGGGCCATATCTAGTTCAAATCTGCTTAGGAAACTGACAAGAACAGTAGCGTCTCTTCAGTCCAATACACTGTACTTGCTGGGAACAGATGCTAGTGCTATTTGCACTGTGTATGGCAAAAGGAGCACAATAGTGACTCTTCTTACCAGAAAACAACTCGTGCTCGTAGGACCAGAAACTGCATGTGATTCAACTCCGTTTACGACTGGGAAACAAACACTAGCTCGCCTTACAAGAAACACACTCTGCTTTTGAGTAAAGAGCACTCTTCTACTCTACTGTGATTCCTATAGTGCCAGAACAGTGAGCTTGCTCAGAACAAAGGAACTGTGCTTCCGACAAACGGGCCATATCTAGTTCAACTCTACTTAGGAAACTGACAAAAACAGTAGCTTCTCTTCAGTCCAATACTCTGTACTTGCTGGGAACAGACACGAGTGCTATTTGCACTGTGTATGGCAATGGGAGCGCAATCGTGACTGTTCTTAGCAGAAAACAACTCTTGCTAGTAGGACCAGAAACTGCATGTGCTTCAACTCCGTTTACGACTGGGAAACAAACACTAGCTCGCCTTACAAGAAACACACTCTGCTTTTGAGTAAAGAGCACTCTTCTACTCTACTGTGATTCCTATAGTGCCAGAACAGTGAGCTTGCTCAGAATAAAGGAACTGTGCTTCCGACACACGGGCCATATCTAGTTCAACACTGCTTAGGAAACTGACAAGAACAGTAGCTTCTCTTCAGTCCAATACACTGTACTTGCTGGGCACAGACGCGAGTGCTATTTGCACTGAGTATGGCAATGTGAGCGCAATTGTGACTGTTCTTAGCAGAAAACAACTCTTGCTAGTAGGACCAGAAACTGCATGTGATCCAACTCCGTTTACGACTGGGAAACAAACACTAGCTCGCCTTACAAGAAACACACTCTGCTTTTGAGTAAAGAGCACTCTTCTACTCTACTGTGATTCCTATAGTGCCAGAACCATGAGCTTGCTCAGAACAAAGGAACTGTGCTTCCGACACACGGGCCATATCTAGTTCAACTCTGCTTAGGAAACTGACAAGAAGAGTAGCTTCTCTTCAGTCCAATACACTGTACTTGCTGGGAACAGACGCTAGTGCTATTTGCACTGTGTATGGCAATGCAGCTCAATAGTGACTCTTCTTACCAGAAAACAACTCTTGCTTGTAGGAGCAGAACCTGCATGTGATTCAACTCCATTTCTGACTGGGAAACAAATACTAGCACTCCTTACAAGAAACATACTCTGCTTTTGAGAAAAGAGCACTCTTCTACTCTACTGTGTTTCCTTAGGGCCAGAATAGTGAGCTTGCTCAGAACAAAAGAACTGTGCTTCTGACACACGGGCCATATCTAGTTCAACTCTGCTTAGGAAACTGACAAGAACAGTAGCTTCTCTTCTGTCCAATACACTGTACTTGCTGGGCACAGACGCGAGTGCTATTTGCACTGAGTATGGCAATGGGAGCTCAAATGTGACTGTTCTTAGCAGAAAACAACTCTTGCTAGTAGGACCAGAAACTGCATGTGATTCACCTCCGTTTACTACTGGGAAACAAATACTAGCTCGCCTTACAAGAAACACACTCTGCCTTTGAGAAAAGAGCACTCTTCTACTCTACTGTGATTCCTATAGGGCCAGAACAGTGAGCTTGCTCAGAACAAAGGAACGGTGCTTTCGACACAGGGGCCATATCTAGTTCAAATCTGCTTAGGAAACTGACAAGAATAGTAGCTTCTCTTCAGTCCAATACACTGTACTTGCTGGGAACAGACACTAGAGCTATTTGCACTGTGTATGGCAAATGGAGTGCAATAGTGACTCTTCTTACCAGAAAACAACACGTGCTCGAAGGACCAGAAACTGCATGTGATTCAATTCCATTTCTGACTGGGAAACAAATACTAGCTCGCCTTACAAGAAACAGACTCTGCTTTTGACAAAAGAGCACTCTTCTAATCTACTGTGTTTCCTATAGGGCCAGAACAGTGAGCTTGCTCAGAACAAAGGAACTGTGCTTCCGACACACGGGCCATATCTACTTCAACTCTGCATAGGAAACTGACAAGAACAGTAGCTTCTCTTCAGTCCAATACACTGTACTTGCTGGGAACAGACGCTAGTGCTATTTGCACTGTGTATGGCAAATGGAGCGCAATAGTGACTCTTCTTACCAGAAAACAACTCTTGCTTGTAGGAGCAGAAACTGCATGTGATTCAACTCCATTTCTGACTGGGAAACAAATACTAGCTCGCCTTATAAGAAACATCCTCTGCTTTTGAGAAAAGAGCACTCTTCTAATCTACTGTGTTTCCTATAGGGCCAGAACAGTGAGCTTGCTCAGAAAAAAAAAAACTGTGCTTCGGACACACGGGCCATATCTAGTTCAACTCTGCTTAGGAAACTGACAAGAACAGTAGCTTCTCTTCAGTCCAATACACTGTACTTGCTGGGCACAGACTCGAGTGCTATTTGCACTGAGTATGGAAAAGGGAGCGCAATTGTGACTGTTCTTAGCAGAAAACAACTCTTGCTAGTAAGACCAGAAACTGCATGTGATTCAACTCCGTTTACTACTGGGGTAAAAACACTAGATCGCTTTACAACAAATACACTCTGCTTTTGAAAAAAGAGCACTCTTCTACTCTACTGTGATTCCTATAGGGCCAGAACAGTGAGCTTGCTCAGAACAAAGGAACTGTGCTTCCGACACACGGGCCCTATCTAGTTCAAATCTGCTTAGGAAACTGACAAGAAGAGTAGCTTCTCTTCAGTCAAATACACTGTACTTGCTGGGAACAGACGCTAGAGCTATTTGCACTGTGTATGGCAAATGGAGTGCAATAGTGACTCTTCTTACCAGAAAAAAACTCTTGCTCGTAGGACCAGAAACTGCGTGTGATTCAACTCCATTTCTGACTGGGAAACAAATACTAGCTCGCCTAACAAGAAACACACTCTGCTTTTGAGAAAAGAGCACTCTTCTAATTTACTGTGTTTCCTATAGGTCCAGAACAGTGAGCTTGCTCAGAACAATAGAACTGTGCGTCCAACACACGGGCCATATCTAGTTCAACTCTGCTTAGGAAACTGACAAGAACAGTAGCTTCTCTTCAGTCCAATACACTGTACTTGCTGGGAACAGACACGAGTGCTATTTGCACAGTGTATGGCAATGGGAGCGCAATCGTGACTGTTCTTAGCAGAAAACAACTCTTGCTAGTAGGACCAGAAACTGCATGTGATTCAACTCCGTTTACGACTGGGAAACAAACACTAGCTCGCCTTACAAGAAACACACTCTGCTTTTGAGTAAAGAGCACTCTTCTACTCTACT
This sequence comes from Peromyscus eremicus, assembly GCF_949786415.1. NCBI lineage: Eukaryota > Metazoa > Chordata > Mammalia > Rodentia > Cricetidae > Peromyscus > Peromyscus eremicus. The sequence goes on along the minus strand of NW_026737067.1, from coordinate 33,870 downwards.
GTGATTCCTATAGTGCCAGAACAGTGAGCTTGCTCAGAACAAAGGAACTGTGCTTCCGACACACGGGCCATATCTAGTTCAACTCTGCTTAGGAAACTGACAAGAAGAGTAGCTTCTCTTCAGTCCAATACACTGTACTTGCTGGGAACAGACGCTAGTGCTATTTGCACTGTGTATTGCAAATGGAGCGCAATAGTGACTCTTCTTACCAGAAAACAACTCTTGCTTGGAGGAGCTGAAACTGCATGTGATTCAACTCCATTTCTGACTGTGAAACAATTACTAGCTCGCCTTACAAGAATCATACTCTGCTTCTGAGAAAAGAGCACTCTGCTAATCTACTCTGTTTCCTATAGGGCCAGAACAGTGAGCTTGCTCAGAACAAAGGAACTGTGCTTCCGACACACGGGCCATATCTAGTTCAACTCTGCTTAGGAAACTGACAAGAACAGTAGCTTCTCTTCAGTCCAATACACTGTACTTGCTGGGAACAGACGCTAGTGCTATTTGCAATGTGTATGGCAAATGGAGCGCAATAGTGACTCTTCTTACCAGAAAACAGCTCTTGCTTGTAGGAGAAGAAACTGCATGTGATTCAACTCCATTTCTGACTGGGAAACAAATACTAGCTCGCCTTACAACAAACACACTCTGCTTTTGAGAAAAGAGCACTCTTCTACTCTACTGTGATTCCTATAGGGCCAGAACAGTGAGCTTGCTCAGAACAAAGGAACTGTGCTTCCAACACACGGGCCATAACTAGTTCAACTCTGCTTAGGAAACTGACAAGAACAGTAGCTTCTCTTCAGTCCAATACACTGTACTTGCTGGGAACAGTCGCTAGTGCTATTTGCACTGTGTATGGCAAATGGAGCGCAATAGTGAATCTTCTTACCAGAAAACAACTCTTGCTCATAGGACCAGAACCTGCATGTGATTCAACTCCATTTCTGACTGGGAAACAAATACTAGCTCGCCTTACAAGAAACACACTCTGCTTTTGAGAAAAGAGCACTCTTCTAATCTACTGTGTTTCCTATAGGGCCAGAACAGTGAGCTTACTCAGAACAATAGAACTGTGCGTCCAACACACGGGCCATATCTAGTTCAACTCTGCTTAGGAACCTGACAAGAACAGTAGCTTCTCTTCAGTCCAATACACTGTACTTGCTGGGAACAGACGCGAGGGCTACTTGCACTGTGTATGGCAAATGAAGCACAACAGTGACTCTTCTAACCAGAAAACAACTCTTGCTCGTAGGACCAGAAACTGCATGTGATTCAACTGCATTTCTGACTGGGAAACAAATACTAGCTCGCCTTACAAGAAACACACTCTGCTTTTGAGAAAAGAGCACTCTTCTACTCTCTTGTGTTTCCTATAGGGCCAGAACAATGAGCTTGCTCAGAACAAAAGAACTGTGCTTTTACACACACGGGCCATATCTATTTCAACTCTGCTTAGGAAACTGACAAGAACAGTAGCTTTTCTTCAGTCCAATACACTGTAATTGCTGGGAACAGACGCGAGTGCTCTTTGAAATTTGTATGGCAAATGGAGCACAAAAGTGACTCCTTTTACCACAAAAAAACTCTTGCTCATAGGACCAGAAATTGCATGTGATTCAACTCCGTTTACGACTGGGAAACAAATGCTAGCTCGTCTTACAAGAAACACACTCTGCTTTTGAGAAAAGAGCACTCTTCTAATCTCCTGTGTTTCCTATAGGGCCAGAACAGTGAGCTTGCTCAGAACAAAAGAAGTGTAATTCCTACACACACGGGCCATATCTAGTTCAACTCTGCTTCGGAAACTGACAAAAACAGTAGCTTCTCTTCAGTCCAATACACTGTACTTTCTGGGAACAGAAGCGAGTGCTATTTGCACTTTGTATGGCAATGGGAGCGCAATAGTAACTCTTCTTAGCAGAAAACAACTCTTGCTCATATGACCAGAAACTGCATGTGATTCAACTCCCGTTACGCCTGGGAAACAAATGCTAGCTCGCCTTACAAGAAACACACTCTGCTTTTGAGAAAAGAGCACTCTTCTAATCTACTGTGTTTCCTATAGGGCCAGAATAGTGAGCTTGCTCAGAACAAAAGAACTGTGCTTCCGAAGTACGGGCCATATCTAGTTCAACTCCACTTAGGAAACTGACGAGAACAGTAGCTTCTCTTTAGTCCAATACACTGTACTTGCTGGGTACAGATGCCAGTGCTCTTTTCACTGTGTATGGCTATGGGAGCGCAATTGTGACTCTTCTTACCAGAAAACAACTCCTGCTCGTAGGACCAGAAACTGCATGTGATTCAACTCCATTTCTGACTGGGAAACAAATACTAGCTCGCCTTACAAGAAACACACTGTGCTTTTGAGAAAAGAGCACTCTTCTAATCTACTGTGTTTCCTTTAGGGCCATAACAGTGAGCTTGCTCAGAACAAAAGAACTGTGCTTCAGACATACGGGCCATATCTAGTTCAACTCCACTTAGGAAACTGACGAGAACAGTAGCTTCTCTTCAGTCCAATACACTGTACATGCTTGGAACAGACGCGAATGCTATTTGCACTGTGTATGGCAATGGGAGCACAATAGTGACTCTTCTTACCAGAAAACAACTCTTGCTCATAGGACCACAAACTGCATGTGATTCAACTCCATTTCTGAGTGGGAAACAAATACTAGCTCGCCTTGCATGAAACACACTCTGCTTTTGAGAAATGAGCACTCTTCTAATCTACTGAGTTTCCTGTAGGGCCAGAAGAGTGAGCTTGCTCAGAACATAAAAACTGTGCTTCTGATGTACGGGCCATATCTAGTTTAACTCCACTTAGGAAACTGACGAGAACAGTAGCTTCTCTTAAGTCCAATACACTGTACTTGCTGAGAATAGATGGGAGTGATATTTGCACTGTGTATGGCAATGGGAGCGCAATAGTGACTCTTCTTACCAGAAAACAACTCTTGCTCATAGGACCAGAAACTGCATGTGATTCAACTCCATATAGGACTGGGAAACAAACACTAGCTCGCCTTACAAGAAACACACTCTGCTTTTGAGAAAAGAGCACACTTCTACTCTCCTGTGTTTCCTATAGGGCCATAACAGTGAGCTTGCTCAGAACAAAATCACTGTGCTTCCGACACACGGGCCATATCTAGTTCAATTCTGCTTAGGAAACTGAAAAGAACAGTAGCTTCTCTTCAGTCCAATACACTGTACTTGCTGGGAACAGACGCGAGTGCTATTTGCACTGTGTATGGCAAATGGAGCTCAATAGTGACTCTTCTTACCAGAAAACAACTCTTGCTCGTAGGACCAGAAACTGCATGTGATTCAACTCCATATCTGACTGGGAAACAAATAGTAGCTCGCCTTACAAGAAACACACTTCGCTTTTGAGAAAAGAGCACACTTCTACTCTCCTGTGTTTCCTATAGGGCCAGAAAAGTGAGCTTGCTCAGAACAAAAGAACTGTGCTTTCGTCTTACAGGCCATATCTAGTTCAACTCCACTTAGGAAACTGACAAGAACAGTAGCTTCTCTTCAGTCCAATACACTGTACTTGCTGGGAACAGACGCCAGTGCTCTTTGCACTGTGTATGGTGAATGGAGCAAAAAAGGTACTCCTTTTACCACAAAACAACTCTTGTCATAGGACCAGAAACTGCATGTGATTCAAATCCTTTTCTGATTGGGAAACAAACACTAGCTCGCCTTACATGAAACACACTCTGCTTTTGAGAAAAGAGCACTCTTCTAATCTACTGTGTTTCCTATAGGGCCAGAACAGTGAGCTTGCTCAGAACAAAAGAACTGTGCTTCAGACATACGGGCCATATCTAGTTCAACTCCACTTAGGAAACTGACGAGAACAGTAGCATCTCTTCAGTCCAATACACTGTATTTGCTGGGAACAGACGCCAGTGCTATTTGCACTGTGTATCGCAATGGGAGCACAATAGTGACTCTTTTTACCACAAAACAACTCTTGCTCATAGGACCAGAAACTGCATGTGATTCAAATCCTTTTCTGATTGGGAAACAAACACTAGCTCGCCTTACAAGAAACACACTCTGCTTTTGGGAAAAGAGCACTCTTCTACTCTCCTGTTTTTCCTATAGGGCCAGAAAAGTGAGCTTGCTCAGAACAAAAGAACTGTGCTTCCGACACATGGGCCATATCTAGTTCAACTCCACTTAGGAAACTGACAAGAACAGTAGCTTCTCTTCAGTCCAATACACTGTACTTGCTGGGAACAGACGCGAGTGCTATTTGCACTGAGTATGGCAATGGGAGCACAATAGTGACTCTTCTTACCAGAAAACAACTCTTGCTCGTAGGACAGAAACTACATGTGATTCAATGCCATTTAGGACTGGGAAACAAATACTACCTCGCCTTACAAGAGACACACTCTGCTTCTGAGAAAAGAGCACTCTTCTAATCTACTGTGTTTCCTATAGGGCCAGAACAGTGAGCTTGCTCAGAACAAAAGAACTGTGCTTCTGACACACGAGCCATATCTAGTTCAACTCTGCTTAGGAAACTGACAAGAAGAGTAGCTTCTCTTCAGTCCAATACACTGTACTTGCAGGGAACAGAGGCCAGTGCTATTTGCACTGTGTATGGCAAATGGAGCACAATAGTGACTCTTCTTACCAGAAAACAAGTCCTGTTCGTAGGACCAGAAACTGCATGGGATTCAACTCCATTTCTGACTGGGAAACAAATACTAGCTCGCCTTACAAGAAACACACTCTGCTTTTGAGAAAAGAGCACTCTTCTAATCTACTGTGTTTCCTATAGGGCCAGAACAGTGAGCTTGCTCAGAACAAAAGAACTGTGCTTCCGATGTACGGGCCATATCTAGTTCAACTTCACTTAGGCAACTGACGAGAACAGTAGCTTATCTTCAGTCCAATACACTGTACTTGCTGGGAACAGACTTGAGTGCTATTTGCACTGTGTAAGGCAATGGGAGCGCAATAGTGACTCTTCTTACCAGAAAACAACTCTTGCTCGTAGGACCAGAAACTGCATGTGATTCAACTCCCTTTAGGACTGGGAAACAAACGCTAGCTCGCCTTACAAGAAACACACTCTGCTTTTGAGAAAAGAGCACTCTTCTACTCTCCTGTGTTTCCTATAAGGCCAGAAGAGTGAGCTTGCTCAGAACAAAAGAACTGTGCTTCCTTCATACACGGGCCATATCTAGTTCAACTCTGCTTAGGAAACTGACAAGAACAGTAGCTTCTCTTCAGTCCAATACACTGTACTTGCAGGGAACAGAGGCGAGTGCTATTTGCACTGTGTATGGCAAATGGAGCGCAATAGTGACTCTTCTTACCAGAAAACAACTCCTGTTCGTAGGACCAGAAACTGCATGTGATTCAACTCCATTTCTGACTGGGAAACAAATACTAGCTCGCCTTACAAGAAACACACTCTGCTTTTGAGAAAAGAGCACTCTTCTAATCTACTGTGTTTCCTACAGGGCCAGAAGAGTGAGCTTGCTCAGAAAAGAAGAACTGTGCTTCTGACGTACAGGCCATATCTAGTTCAACTCCACTTAGGAAACTGAGAAGAACAGTAGCTTCTCTTCAGTCCAATACACTGTACTTGCTGGGAACAGACGCGAGTGCTATTTGCACTGTGTATGGCAAAAGGAGCACAAAAGTGACTCTTTTTACCACAAAACAACTCTTGCTCGTAGGACAAGAAACTTCATGTGATTCAACTCCCTTTAGGACTGGGAAACAAACGCTAGCTCGCCTTACAAGAAACACACTCTGCTTTTGAGAAAAGAGCACTCTTCTACTCTCCTGTGTTTCCTATAGGGCCAGAAGAGTGAGCTTGCTCAGAACAAAAGAACTGTGCTTCCTTCACACACGGGCCATATCTAGTTCAACTCTGCTTAGGAAACTGACAAGAAGAGTAGCTTCTCTTCAGTCCAATACACTGTACTTGCAGGGAACAGAGGCCAGAGCTATTTGCACTGTGTATGGCAAATGGAGCGCAATAGTGACTCTTCTTACCAGAAAACAAGTCCTGTTCGTAGGACCAGAAACTGCATGGGATTCAACTCCATTTCTGACTGGGAAACAAATACTAGCTCACCTTACAAGAAACACACTCTGCTTTTGAGAAAAGAGCACTCTTCTAATCTACTGTGTTTCCTATAGCTCCAGAAGAGTGAGCTTGCTCAGAACAAAAGAACTGTGCTTCCGATGTACGGGCCATATCTAGTTCAACTTCACTTAGGCAACTGACGAGAACAGTAGCTTATCTTCAGTCCAATACACTGTACTTGCTGGGAACAGACTTGAGTGCTATTTGCACTGTGTAAGGCAATGGGAGCGCAATAGTGACTCTTCTTACCAGAAAACAACTCTTGCTCGTAGGACCAGAAACTGCATGTGATTCAACTCACTTTAGGACTGGGAAACAAACGCTAGCTCGCCTTACAAGAAACACACTCTGCTTTTGAGAAAAGAGCACTCTTCTTCTCTCCTGTGTTTCCTATAAGGCCAGAAGAGTGAGCTTGCTCAGAACAAAAGAACTGTGCTTCCTTCATACACGGACCATATATAGTTCAACTCTGCTTAGGAAACTGACAAGAACAGTAGCTTCTCTTCAGTCCAATACACTGTACTTGCAGGGAAGAGAGGCGAGTGCTATTTGCACTGTGTATGGCAAATGGAGCGCAATAGTGACTCTTCTTACCAGAAAACAACTCCTGTTCGTAGGACCAGAAACTGCATGTGATTCAACTCCATTTCTGACTGGGAAACAAATACTAGCTCGCCTTACAAGAAACACACTCTGCTTTTGAGAAAAGAGCACTCTTCTAATCTACTGTGTTTCCTATAGGGCCAGAACAGTGAGCTTGCTCAGAAAAAAAGAACTGTGCTTCCGACGTACGGGCCATATCTAGTTCAACTCCACTTAGGAAACTGACGAGAACAGTAGCTTCTCTTCAGTCCAATACACTGTACTTGCTGGGAACAAACACGAGTGCTATTTGCACTGTGTATGGCAATGAGAGCGCAATAGTGACTCTTCTTACCAGAAAACAACTCTTGCTCGTAGGACAAGAAACTGCATGTGATTCAAATCCATATAGGACTGGGAAAAAAACACTAGCTCGCCTTACAAGAAACACACTCTGCTTTTGAAAAAGAGCACACTTCTACTCTCCTGTGTTTCATATAGGGCCAGAAGAGTGAGCTTGCTCAGAACAAAAGAACTGTGCTTCCGACACATGGGCCATATCTAGTTCAACTCTGCTTAGGAAACTGACAAGAACAGTAGCTTCTCTTCAGTCCAATACACTGTACTTGCTGGGAACAGACGCGAGTGCTATTTGCACTGTGTATGGCGAATGGAGCACAAAAGTGACTATTTTTAACACAAAACAACTCTTGCTCATAGGACCAGAAACTGCATGTGATTCAAATCCTTTTCTGATTGGGAAACAAACACTAGCTCGCCTTACAAGAAACACACTCTGCTTTTGAGAAAAGAGCACTCTTCTAATCTACTGTGTTTCCTATAGGGCCAGAACAGTGAGCTTGCTCAGAACAAAAGAACTGTGCTTCCGATGTACGGACCATATCTAGTTCAACTTCACATAGGCAACTGACGAGAACAGTAGCTTATCTTCAGTCCAATACACTGTACTTGCTGGGAACAGACTTGAGTGCTATTTGCACTGTGTAAGGCAATGGGAGCGCAATAGTGACTCTTCTTACCAGAAAACAACTCTTGCTCGTAGGACAAGAAACTTCATGTGATTCAACTCCCTTTAGGACTGGGAAACAAACGCTAGCTCGCCTTACAAGAAACACACTCTGCTTTTGAGAAAAGAGCACTCTTCTAATCTACTGTGTTTCCTATAGGGCCAGAAGAGTGAGCTTGCTCAGAACAAAAGAACTGTGCTTCCTTCACACACGGGCCATATCTAGTTCAACTCTGCTTAGGAAACTGACAAGAAGAGTAGCTTCTCTTCAGTCCAATACACTGTACTTGCAGGGAACAGAGGCCAGTGCTATTTGCACTGTGTATGGCAAATGGAGCACAATAGTGACTCTTCTTACCAGAAAACAAGTCCTGTTCGTAGGACCAGAAACTGCATGGGATTCAACTCCATTTCTGACTGGGAAACAAATACTAGCTCGCCTTACAAGAAACACACTCTGCTTTTGAGAAAAGAGCACTCTTCTAATCTACTGTGTTTCCTATAGGGCCAGAACAGTGAGCTTGCTCAGAACAAAAGAACTGTGCTTCCGATGTACGGGCCATATCTAGTTCAACTTCACTTAGGCAACTGACGAGAACAGTAGCTTATCTTCAGTCCAATACACTGTACTTGCTGGGAACAGACTTGAGTGCTATTTGCACTGTGTAAGGCAATGGGAGCGCAATAGTGACTCTTCTTACCAGAAAACAACTCTTGCTCGTAGGACCAGAAACTGCATGTGATTCAACTCCCTTTAGGACTGGGAAACAAACGCTAGCTCGCCTTACAAGAAACACACTCTGCTTTTGAGAAAAGAGCACTCTTCTACTCTCCTGTGTTTCCTATAAGGCCAGAAGAGTGAGCTTGCTCAGAACAAAAGAACTGTGCTTCCTTCATACACGGGCCATATCTAGTTCAACTCTGCTTAGGAAACTGACAAGAACAGTAGCTTCTCTTCAGTCCAATACACTGTACTTGCAGGGAACAGAGGCGAGTGCTATTTGCACTGTGTATGGCAAATGGAGCGCAATAGTGACTCTTCTTACCAGAAAACAACTCCTGTTCGTAGGACCAGAAACTGCATGTGATTCAACTCCATTTCTGACTGGGAAACAAATACTAGCTCGCCTTACAAGAAACACACTCTGCTTTTGAGAAAAGAGCACTCTTCTAATCTACTGTGTTTCCTACAGGGCCAGAAGAGTGAGCTTGCTCAGAAAAGAAGAACTGTGCTCCCGACGTACGGGCCATATCTAGTTCAACTCCACTTAGGAAACTGAGAAGAACAGTAGCTTCTCTTCAGTCCAATACACTGTACTTGCTGGGAACAGACGCGAGTGCTATTTGCACTGTGTATGGCAAATGTAGCACAAAAGTGACTCTTTTTACCACAAAACAACTCTTGCTCATAGGACCAGAAACTGCATGTGATTCAAATACTTTTCTGATTGGGAAACAAACACTAGCTCGCCTTACAAGAAACACACTCTGCTTTTGAGAAAAGAACACTCTTCTAATCTACTGTGTTTCCTATAGGGCCAGAACAGGGAGCTTGGTCAGAAAAAAGAACTGTGCTTCTGACGTACGGGCCATATCTAGTTCATCTTCACTTAGGAAACTAACGAGAACAGGAGCTTCTCTTCAGTCCAATACACTGTACTTGCTGGGAACAGACGCGAGTGCTATTTGCACTGTGTATGGCAAAAGGAGCTATTTTGCAATAGTGACTCTTCTTACCAGAAAACAACTCTTTCTCGTAGGACCAGAAACTGCATGTGATTCAACTCCATTTCTGACTGAGAAACAAATATTAGCTCGCCTTACAAGAAACACACTCCGCTTTTGAGAAAAGAGCACTCTTCTAATCTACTATGTTTCCTATAGGGCCTGAAGAGTGAGCTTGCTCAGAACAAAAGAACTGTGCTTCCTTCACACACGGGTCATATCTAGTTCAACTCTGCTTAGGAAACTGACAAGAAGAGTAGCTTCTCTTCAGTCCAATACACTGTACTTGCTGGGAATAGACGCGAGTGCTATTTGCACTGTGTATGGCAAATGGAGCACAATAGTGACTCTTCTTACCAGAAAACAACTCCTGTTCGTAGGACCAGAAAATGCATGTGATTCAAATCCATTTCTGACTGGGAAACAAATACTAGCTCCCCTTACAGGAAACACACTCTGCTTTTGAGAAAAGAGCACTCTTCTAATCTACTGTGTTTCCTATAGGGCCAGAACAGTGAGCTTGCTCAGAACAAAAGAACTGTGCTTCTGATGTAAGGACCATATCTAGTTCAACTTCACTTAGGCAACTGACGAGAACAGTAGCTTATCTTCAGTCCAATACACTGTACTTGCTGGGAACAGACTTGAGTGCTATTTGCACTGTGTAAGGCAATGGGAGCACAATAGTGAGTCTTCTTACCAGAAAACAACTCTTGCTCGTAGGACAAGAAACTTCATGTGATTCAACTCCCTTTAGGACTGGGAAACAAACGCTAGCTCGCCTTACAAGAAACACACTCTGCTTTTGAGAAAAGAGCACACTTCTACTCTCCTGTGTTTCCTATAGGGCCAGAAGAGTGAGCTTGCTCAGAACAAAAGAACTGTGCTTCCTTCACACACGGGCCATATCTTGTTCAACTCTGCTTAGGAAACTGACAAGAAGAGTAGCTTCTCTTCAGTCCAATACACTGTACTTGCAGGGAACAGAGGCCAGTGCTATTTGCACTGTGTATGGCAAATGGAGCGCAATAGTGACTCTTCTTACCAGAAAACAAGTCCTGTTCCTAGGACCAGAAACTGCATGGGATTCAACTCCATTTCTGACTGGGAAACAAATACTAGCTCACCTTACAAGAAACACACTCTGCTTTTGAGAAAAGAGCACTCTTCTAATCTACTGTGTTTCCTATAGGGCCAGAAGAGTGAGCTTGCTCAGAACAAAAGAACTGTGCTTCCCATGTACAGGCCATATCTAGTTCAACTTCACTTAGGCAACTGACGAGAACAGTAGCTTATCTTCAGTCCAATACACTGTACTAGCTGGGAACAGACTTGAGTGCTATTTGCACTGTGTAAGGCAATGGGAGCGCAATAGTGACTCTTCTTACCAGAAAACAACTCTTGCTCGTAGGACCAGAAACTGCATGTGATTCAACTCACTTTAGGACTGGGAAACAAACGCTAGCTCGCCTTACAAGAAACACACTCTGCTTTTGAGAAAAGAGCACTCTTCTTCTCTCCTGTGTTTCCTATAAGGCCAGAAGAGTGAGCTTGCTCAGAACAAAAGAACTGTGCTTCCTTCATACACGGGCCATATCTAGTTCAACTCTGCTTAGGAAACTGACAAGAACAGTAGCTTCTCTTCAGTCCAATACACTGTACTTGCAGGGAACAGAGGCGAGTGCTATTTGCACTGTGTATGGCAAATGGAGCGCAATAGTGACTCTTCTTACCAGAAAACATTTCCTGTTCGTAGGACCAGACACTGCATGTGATTCAACTCCATTTCTGACTGGGAAACAAATACTAGCTCGCCTTACAAGAAACACACTCTGCTTTTGAGAAAAGAGCACTCTTCTAATCTACGGTGTTTCCTATAGGGCCAGAACAGTGAGCTTGCTCAGAACAAAAGAACTGTGCTTCCGACACATGGGCCATATCTAGTTCAACTCTGCTTAGGAAACTGACAAGAACAGTAGCTTCCCTTCAGTCCAATACACTGTACTTGCTGGGAACAGACGCGAGTGCTCTTTGCACTGTGTATGGCGAATGGAGCACAAAAGTCACTATTTTTAACACAAAACAACTCTTGCTCACAGGACCAGAAACTGCATGTGATTCAAATCCTTTTCTGATTGGGAAACAAACACTAGCTCGCCTTACAAGAAACACACTCTGCTTTTGAGAAAAGAGCACTCTTCTAATCTACTGTGTTTCCTATAGGGCCAGAACAGTGAGCTTGCTCAGAACAAAAGAACTGTGCTTCTGACATACGGGCCATATCTAGTTCAACTCCAGTGCGGAAACTGACTAGAACAGTAGATTCTCTTCAGTCCAATACACTGTACTTGCTGGGAACAGACGCGAGTGCTATTTGCACTGTGTATGGCAATGGGAGCACAATAGTGACTCTTCTTACCAGAAAACAACTCTTGCTCGCAGGACAAGAAACTTCATGTGATTCAACTCCATTTAGGACTGGGAAACAAACGCTAGCTCGCCTTACAAGAAACATACTCTGCTTTTGAGAAAAGAGCACTCTTCTACTCTCCTGTGTTTCCTATAGGGCCAGAACAGTGAGCTTGCTCAGAACAAAAGAACTGTGCTTCCTTCACACACGGGCCATATCTAGTTCAACTCTGCTTAGGAAACTGACAAGAACAGTAGCTTCTCTTCAGTCCAATACACTCTACTTGCTGGGAACAGAGGCCAGTGCTATTTGCACTGTATATGGCAAATGGAGCGCAATAGTGACTCTTCTTACCAGAAAACAACTCCTGTTCATAGGACCAGAAACTGCATGTGATTCAACTCCATTTCTGACTGGGAAACAAACACTAGCTCGCCTTACAAGAAACACACTCTGCTTTTGAGAAAAGAGCACTCTTCTAATCTACTGTGTTTCCTACAGGGCCAGAAGAGTGAGCTTGCTCAGAACAAAAGAATTGTGCTTCCGACGTACGGGCCATATCTAGTTCAACTCCACTTAGGAAACTGACGAGAACAGTAGCTTCTCTTCAGTCCAATACACTGTACTTGCTGGGAACAGACACGAGTGCTATTTGCACTGTGAATGGCAATGAGAGCGCAATAGTGACTCTTCTTACCAGAAAACAACTCTTGCTCGTAGGACAAGAAACTGCATGTGATTCAACTCCATATAGGACTGGGAAAAAAACACTAGCTCGCCTTACAAGAAACACACTCTGCTTTTGAGAAAAGAGCACACTTCTACTCTCCTGTGTTTCATATAGGGCCAGAACAGTGAGCTTGCTCAGAACAAAAGAACTGTGCTTCCGACACATGGGCCATATCTAGTTCAACTCTGCTTAGTTAACTGACAAGAACAGTAGCTTCCCTTCAGTCCAATACACTGTACTTGCTGGGAACAGACGCGAGTGCTCTTTGCACTGTGGATGGGGAATGGAGCACAAAAGTCACTATTTTTAACACAAAACAACTCTTGCTCATAGGACCAGAAACTGCATGTGATTCAAATCCTTTTCTGATTGGGAAACAAACACTAGCTCGCCTAACAAGAAACACACTCTGCTTTTGAGAAAAGAGCACTCTTCTAATCTACTGTGTTTCCTATAGGGCCAGAACAGTGAGCTTGCTCAGAACAAAAGAACTGTGCATCTGACATACGGGCCATATCTAGTTCAACTCCAGTGCGGAAACTGACGAGAACAGTAGATTCTCTTCAGTCCAATACAATGTACTTGCTGGGAACAGACGCGAGTGCTATTTGCACTGTGTATGGCAATGGGAGCACAATAGTGACTCTTCTTACCAGAAAACAACTCTTGCTCGCAGGACAAGAAACTTCATGTGATTCAACTCCATTTCTGACTGGGAAACAAATACTAGCTCGCCTTACAAGAAACACACTCTGCTTTTGAGAAAAGAGCACTCTTCTACTCTCCTGTGTTTCCTATAGGGCCAGAACAGTGAGCTTGCTCAGAACAAAAGAACTGTGCTTCCTTCACACACGGGCCATATCTAGTTCAACTCTGCTTAGGAAACTGACAAGAACAGTAGCTTCTCTTCAGTCCAATACACTCTACTTGCTGGGAACAGAGGCCAGTGCTATTTGCACTGTATATGGCAAATGGAGCGCAATAGTGACTCTTCTTACCAGAAAACAACTCCTGTTCATAGGACCAGAAACTGCATGTGATTCAACTCCATTTCTGACTGGGAAACAAATAGTAGCTCGCCTTACAAGAAACACACTCCTCTTTTAAGAAAAGAGCACACTTCTACTCTCCTGTGTTTCCTATAGGGCCAGAACAGTGAGATTGCTCAGAACAAAAGAACTGTGCTTCCGTCTTACAAGCCATATCTAGTTCAACTCCACTTAGGAAACTGACGTGAACAGTAGCTTCTCTTCAGTCTAATACACTGTACTTGCTGGGAACAGACACGAGTGCCATTTGCATTGTGTATGGCAATGGGAGCGCAATAGTGACTCTTCTTACCAGAAAACAACTCTTGCTCATAGGACAATATACTGCATGTGATTCAACTCCATATAGGACTGGGAAACAAACACTAGCTCGCCTTACAAGAAACACACTCTGCTTTTGAGAAAAGAGCACACTTCTACTCTCCTGTGTTTCCTATAGGGCCAGAACAGTGAGCATGCTCAGAACAAAAGCACTGTGCTTCCGACACACGGGCCATATCTAGTTCAACTCTGCTTAGGAAACTGAAAAGCACAGTAGCTTCTCTTCAGTCCAATACACTCTACTTGCTGGGAACAGAGGCCAGTGCTTTTTGCACTGTATATGGCAAATGGAACACAATAGTGACTCTTCTTACCAGAAAACAACTCCTGTTCATAGGACCAGAAACTGCATGTGATTCAACTCCATTTCTGACTGGGAAACAAATACTAGCTCGCCTTTCAAGAAACACACTCTGCTTTTGAGAAAAGAGCACTCTTCTAATCTACTGTGTTTCCTGTAGGGCCAGAAGAGTGAGCTTGCTCAGAACAAAAGAACTGTGCTTCCGACGTATGGGCCATATCTAGTTCAACTCAACTTAGGAAACTGACGAGAACAGTAGCTTCTCTTCAGTCCAATACACTGTACTTGCTGGGAACAGACGCGAGTGCTATTTGCACTGTGTATGGCAAAGGGAGCGCAATAGTGACTCTTCTTACCAGAAAACAACTCTTGCTGGTAGGACCAGAAACTGCTTGTGATTCAACTCCATTTCTGACTGGGAAACAAATACTAGCTCGCCTTACAAGAAACACACTCTGCTTTTGAGAAAAGAGCACTCTTCTAATCTACTGTGTTTCCTATAGGGCCAGAACAGTGAGCTTGCCCAGAACAAAAGAACTGTGCTTCCGACTTACAGGCCATATCTAGTTCATCTCCACTTAGGAAACTGAAAAGAACAGTAGCTTCTCTTCAGTCCAGTACACTGTACTTGCTGGGAACAGACGCCAGTGCTATTTGCACTGTGTATGGCAATGGGAGCACAATAGTGACTCTTCGTACCAGAAAACAACTCTTGCTTGTAGGACAAGAAACTGCATGTGATTCAACTCCATTTAGGACTGGGAAACAAACACTAGCTCGCTATACAAGAAACACACTCTGCTTTTTAGAAAAGAGCACACTTCTACTCTCCTGTGTTTCCTATAGGGCCAGAACAGTGAGCTTGCTCAGAACAAAAGAACTGTGCTTCCGACACACGGGCCATATCTAGTTCAACTCTGCTTAAGAAACTGACAAGAACAGTAGCTTCTCTTCAGTCCAATACACTGTTCTTGCTGGGAACAGACGCGAGTGCTCTTTGCACTGTGTATGACGAATGGAGCACAAAAGTGAATATTTTTACCACAAAACAACTCTTGCTCATAGGATCAGAAACTGCATGTGATTCAAATCCTTTTCTGATTGGAAAACAAACACTAGCTCGCCATACAAGAAACACACTCTGCTTTTGAGAAAAGAGCACTCTTCTAATCTACTGTGTTTCCTACAGGACCAGAACAGTGAGCTTGCTCAGAACAAAAGAACTGTGCTTCCGACACATGGGCCATATCTAGTTCAACTCCACTTAGGAAACTGACAAGAACAGTAGCTTCTCTTCAGTCCAATACACTGTACTTGCTGGTAACAGACGCGAGTGCTATTTGCACTGAGTATGGCAATGGGAGCACAATAGTGACTCTTCTTACCAGAAAACAACTCTTGCTCGTAGGACCAGAAACTACATGTGATTCAACTCCATTTCTGACTGGGAAACAAATAGTAGCTCGCCTTACAAGAAACACACTCTGCTTTTGAGAAAAGAGCACTCTTCTAATCTACTGTGTTTCCTATAGGGCCAGAACAGTGAGCTTGCTCAGAAGAAAAGAACTGTGCTTCCGACATATGGGCCATATCTAGTTCAACTCCACTTAGGAAACTGACGAGAACAGTAGCTTCTCTTCAGTCCAATACACTGTACTTGCTGGGAAGAGACGCCAGTGCTATTTGCACTGAGTATGGCAATGGGAGCACAATAGTGACTCTTCTTACAGAAAACAACTCCTGCTCGTAGGACCAGAAACTGCATGTGATTCAAATACTTTTCTGATTTGAAAACAAACACTAGCTCGCCTGACAAGAAACACACTCTGCTTTTGAGAAAAGAGCACTCTTCTAATCTACTGTGTTTCCTATAGGGCCAGAACAGTGAGCTTGCTCAGAACAAAAGAACTGTGCTTCCGATGTACGGGCCATATCTAGTTCAACTTCACTTAGGCAACTGATGAGAACAGTAGCTTATCTTCAGTCCAATACACTGTACTTGCTGGGAACAGACTTGAGTGCTATTTGCACTGTGTAAGGCAATGGGAGCGCAATAGTGACTCTTCTTACCAGAAAACAACTCTTGCTCGTAGGACCAGAAACTGCATGTGATTCAACTCCCTTTAGGACTGGGAAACAAACGATAGCTCGCCTTACAAGAAACACACTCTGCTTTTGAGAAAAGAGCACTCTTCTACTCTCCTGTGTTTCCTATAAGGCCAGAAGAGTGAGCTTGCTCAGAACAAAAGAACTGTGCTTCCTTCATACACGGGCCATATCTAGTTCAACTCTGCTTAGGAAACTGACAAGAACAGTAGCTTCTCTTCAGTCCAATACACTGTACTTGCAGGGAACAGAGGCGAGTGCTATTTGCACTGTGTATGGCAAATGGAGCGCAATAGTGACTCTTCTTACCAGAAAACAACTCCTGTTCGTAGGACCAGAAACTGCATGTGATTCAACTCCATTTCTGACTGGGAAACAAATACTAGCTCGCCTTACAAGAAACACACTCTGCTTTTGAGAAAAGAGCACTCTTCTAATCTACTGTGTTTCCTATAGGGCCAGAAGAGTGAGCTTGCTCAGAAAAGAAGAACTGTGCTTCTGACGTACAGGCCATATCTAGTTCAACTCCACTTAGGAAACTGAGAAGAACAGTAGCTTCTCTTCAGTCCAATACACTGTACTTGCTGGGAACAGACGCGAGTGCTATTTGCACTGTGTATGGCAAATGGAGCACAAAAGTGACTCTTTTTACCACAAAACAACTCTTGCTCATAGGACCAGAAACTGCATGTGATTCAAATACTTTTCTGATTGGGAAACAAACACTAGCTCGCCTTACAAGAAACACACTCTGCTTTTGAGAAAAGACCACTCTTCTAATCTACTGTGTTTCCTATAGGGCCAGAACAGGGAGCTTGCTCAGAAAAAAGAACTGTGCTTCTGACGTACGGGCCATATCTAGTTCATCTCCACTTAGGAAACTAACGAGAACAGGAGCTTCTCTTCAGTCCAATACACTGTACTTGCTGGGAACAGACGCGAGTGCTATTTGCACTGTGTATGGCAAAAGGAGCGCAATAGTGACTCTTCTTACCAGAAAACAACTCTTTCTCGTAGGACCAGAAACTGCATGTGATTCAACTCCATTTCTGACTGAGAAACAAATAGTAGCTCGCCTTACAAGAAACACACTCCGCTTTTGAGAAAAGAGCACTCTTCTAATCTACTGTGTTTCCTATAGGGCCTGAAGAGTGAGCTTGCTCAGAACAAAAGAACTGTGCTTCCTTCACACACGGGTCATATCTAGTTCAACTCTGCTTAGGAAACTGACAAGAACAGTAGCTTCTCTTCAGTCCAATACACTGTACTTGCTGGGAATAGACGCGAGTGCTATTTGCACTGTGTATGGCAAATGGAGCACAATAGTGACTCTTCTTACCAGAAAACAACTCATGTTCGTAGGACCAGAAAATGCATGTGATTCAACTCCATTTCTGACTGGGAAACAAATACTAGCTCCCCTTACAGGAAACACACTCTGCTTTTGAGAAAAGAGCACTCTTCTAATCTACTGTGTTTCCTATAGGGCCAGAACAGTGAGCTTGCTCAGAACAAAAGAACTGTGCTTCCAATGTAAGGACCATATCTAGTTCAACTTCACTTAGGCAACTGACGAGAACAGTAGCTTATCTTCAGTCCAATACACTGTACTTGCTGGGAACAGACTTGAGTGCTATTTGCACTGTGTAAGGCAATGGGAGCGCAATAGTGACTCTTCTTACCAGAAAACAACTCTTGCTCGTAGGACAAGAAACTTCATGTGATTCAACTCCCTTTAGGACTGGGAAACAAACGCTAGCTCGCCTTACAAGAAACACACTCTGCTTTTGAGAAAAGAGCACTCTTCTACTCTCCTGTGTTTCCTATAGGGCCAGAAGAGTGAGCTTGCTCAGAACAAAAGAACTGTGCTTCCTTCACACACGGGCCATATCTAGTTCAACTCTGCTTAGGAAACTGACAAGAAGAGTAGCTTCTCTTCAGTCCAATACACTGTACTTGCAGGGAACAGAGGCCAGTGCTATTTGCACTGTGTATGGCAAATGGAGCGCAATAGTGACTCTTCTTACCAGAAAACAAGTCCTGTTCCTAGGACCAGAAACTGCATGGGATTCAACTCCATTTCTGACTGGGAAACAAATACTAGCTCACCTTACAAGAAACACACTCTGCTTTTGAGAAAAGAGCACTCTTCTAATCTACTGTGTTTCCTATAGGGCCAGAAGAGTGAGCTTGCTCAGAACAAAAGAACTGTGCTTCCGATGTACGGGCCATATCTAGTTCAACTTCACATAGGCAACTGACGAGAACAGTAGCTTATCTTCAGTCCAATACACTGTACTTGCTGGGAACAGACGCGAGTGCTATTTGCACTGTGTATGGCAATGGGAGCACAATAGTGACTCTTTTTACCAGAAAACAACTCTTGCTGGCAGGACAAGAAACTTCATGTGATTCAACTCCATTTAGGACTGGGAAACAAACGCTAGCTCGCCTTACAAGAAACACACTCTGCTTTTGAGAAAAGAGCACTCTTCTACTCTCCTGTGTTTCCTATAGGGCCAGAACAGTGAGCTTGCTCAGAACAAAAGAACTGTGCTTCCTTCACACACGGGCCATATCTAGTTCAACTCTGCTTAGGAAACTGACAAGAACAGTAGCTTCTCTTCAGTCCAATACACTCTACTTGCTGGGAACAGAGGCCAGTGCTATTTGCACTGTATATGGCAAATGGAGCGCAATAGTTACTCTTCTTACCAGAAAACAACTCCTGTTCATAGGACCAGAAACTGCATGTGCTTCAACTCCATTTCTGACTGGAAACAAATACTAGCTCGCCTTTCAAGAAACACACTCTGCTTTTGAGAAAAGAGCACTCTTCTAATCTACTGTGTTTCCTGTAGGGCCAGAAGAGTGAGCTTGCTCAGAACAAAAGAACTGTGATTCCGACATATGGGCCATATCTAGTTCATCTCCATTTAGGAAACTGACGAGAACAGTAGCTTCTCTTCAGTCCAATACACTGTACTTGCTGGGAACAGACACGAGTGCTATTTGCACTGGGTATGGCAATGGGAGCGCAATAGTGACTCTTCTTACCAGAAAACAACTCTTGCACGTAGGACCAGAAACTGCATGTGATTCAACTCCATTTCTGACTGTGAAACAAATAGTAGCTCGCCTTACAAGAAACACACTCCTCTTTTAAGAAAAGAGCACACTTCTACTCTCCTGTGTTTCCTATAGGGCCAGAACAGTGAGATTGCTCAGAACAAAAGAACTGTGCTTCCGTCTTACAAGCCATATCTAGTTCAACTCCACTTAGGAAACTCACGAGAACAGTAGCTTCTCTTCAGTCTAATACACTGTACTTGCTGGGAACAGACACGAGTGCTATTTGCATTGTGTATGGCAATGGGAGCGCAATAGTGACTCTTCTTACCAGAAAACAACTCTTGCTCATAGGACAAGATACTGCATGTGATTCAACTCCATATAGGACTGGGAAACAAACACTAGCTCGCCTTACAAGAAACACACTCTGCTTTTGAGAAAAGAGCACACTTCTACTCTCCTGTGTTTCCTATAGGGCCAGAACAGTGAGCATGCTCAGAACAAAAGCACTGTGCTTCCGACACACAGGCCATATCTAGTTCAACTCTGCTTAGGAAACTGACAAGAACAGTAGCTTCTCTTCAGTCCAATACACTGTACTTGCTGGGAACAGACGCGAGTGCTCTTTGAACTGTGTATGGCGAATGGAGCACAAAAGTGAATATTTTTACCACAAAACAACTCTTGCTCATAGGACCAGAAACTGCATGTGATTCAAATCCTTTACTGATTGGGAAACAAACACTAGCTCGCCTTACAAGAAACACACTCTGCTTTTGTGAAAAGAGCACTCTTCTAATCTACTGTGTTTCCTATAGGGCCAGAAGAGTGAGCTTGCTCAGAACAAAAGAACTGTGCTTCTGACATACGGGCCATATCTAGTTCAACTCCACTTAGGAAACTGAGAAGAACAGTAGCTTCTCTTCAGTGCAATACACTGTACTTGCTGGGAACAGACGCGAGTGCTATTTGCACTGTGTATGGCAAATGGAGCACAATAGTGACTCTTCTTACCAGAAAACAACTCATGTTCGTAGGACCAGAAACTGCATGTGATTCAACTCCATTTCTAACTGGGAAACAAATAGTAGCTCGCCTTACAAGAAACACACTCTGCTTTTGAGAAAAGAGCACTCTTCTAATCTACTGTGTTTCCTGTAGGGCCAGAACAGTGAGCTTGCTCAGAACAAAAGAACTGTGCTTCCGACTTATGGGCCATATCTAGTTCAACTCTGCTTAGGAAACTGACGAGAACAGTAGCTTCTCTTCAGTCCAATACACTGTACTTGCTGGGAACAGACACAAGTGCTATTTGCACTGTTTATGGCAATGGGAGCGCAATAGTGACTCTTCTTACCAGAAAACAACTCTTGCTCATAGGACAAGAAACTGCATGTGATTCAACTCCATATAGGACTGGGAACAAACACTAGCTCGCCTTACAAGAAACACACTCTGCTTTTCAGAAAAGAGCACACTTCTAGTCTCCTGTGTTTCCTATAGGGCCAGAACAGTGAGCTTGCTCAGAACAAAAGAACTGTGCTTCCATCTTACAGGCCATATCTAGTTCAACTCCACTTAGGAAACTGACAAGAACAGTAGCTTCTCTTCAGTCCAATACACTGTACTTGCTGGGAACAGACGCCAGTGCTCTTTGCACTGTGTATGGCGAATAGAGCACAAAAGTGACTCTTTTTACCACAAAACAACTCTTGCTCATAGGACCAGAAACTGCATGTGATTTAAATCCTTTTCTAATTGGGAAACAAACACTAGCTCGCCTTACAAGAAACACACTCTGCTTTTGATAAAAGAGCACTTATCTTATCTACTGTGTTTCCTATAGTGCCAGAACAGTGAGCTTGCTCAGAACAAAAGAACTGTGCTTCCGACGTACGGGCCATATCTATTTCAACTCCACTGAAGAAACTGAGGAGAACAGTAGATTCTCTTCAGTCCAATACACTGTACTTGCTGGGAACAGACGCGAGTGCTATTTGCACTGTGTATGGCAATGGGAGCACAATAGTGACTATTCTTACCAGAAAACAACTCTTGCTCGTAGGACCAGAAACTGCATGTGATTCAACTCCATTTAGGACTGGGAAACAAACGCTACCTCGCCTTACAAGAAACACACTCTGCTTTTGAGAAAAGAACACTCTTCTACTCTCCTGTGTTTCCTATAGGGCCAGAGGAGTGAGCTTGCTCAAAACAAAAGAACTGTGCTTCCTTCACACACGGGCCATATCTAGTTCAACTCTGCTTAGGAAACTGACAAGAAGAGTAGCTTCTCTTCAGTCCAATACACTGTACTTGCTGGGAACAGACGCGAGTGCTATTTGCACTGTGTATGGCAAATGGAGAGCAATAGTGACTCTTCTTACCAGAAAACAACTCCTGTTCGTAGGACCAGAAACTGCATGTGATTCAACTCCATTTCTGACTGGGAAACAAATACTAGCTCCCCTTACAAGAAATACACTCTGCTTTTGAGAAAACTGCACTCTTCTAATCTACTGTGTTTCCTATAGTGCCAGAACAGTGAGCTTGCTCAGAACAAAAGAACTGTGCTCCCGACGTACGGGCCATATCTAGTTCAACTCAACTTAGGAAACTGACGAGAACAGTAGCTTCTCTTCAGTCCAATACACTGTACTTGCTGGGAACAGACGCGAATGCTATTTGCACTGTGTATGGCAAATGGAGCTCAATAGTGACTCTTCTTACCAGAAAACAACTCCTGTTCGTAGGACCAGAAACTGCATGTGATTCAACTCCATTTCTGACTGGGAAACAAATACTAGCTCCCCTTACAAGAAATACACTCTGCTTTTGAGAAAACTGCACTCTTCTAATCTACTGTGTTTCCTATAGTGACAGAACAGTGAGCTTGCTCAGAACAAAAGAACTGTGCTCCCGACGTACGTGCCATATCTAGTTCAACTCAACTTATGAAACTGACGAGAACAGTAGCTTCTCTTCAGTCCAATACACTGTACTTGCTGGGAACAGACGCGAGTGCTATTTGCGTTGTGTATGGCAAAGGGAGCACAATAGTGACTCTTCTTACCAGAAAACAACTCTTGCTGGTAGGACCAGAAACTGCTTGTGATTCAACTCCATTTCTGACTGGGAAACAAATACTAGCTCGGCTTACAAGAAACACACTCTGCTTTTGAGAAAAGAGCACTCTTCTAATCTACTGTGTTTCCTATAGGGCCAGAACAGTGAGCTTGCCCAGAAAAAAAGAACTGTGCTTCCGACTTACAGGCCATATCTAGTTCATCACCACTTAAGAAACTGAAAAGAACAGTAGCTTCTCTTCAGTCCAGTACACTGTACTTGCTGGGAACAGACGCGAGTGCTATTTGCACTGTGTATGTCAATGGGAGCACAATAGTGACTCTTCGTACCAGAAAACAACTCTTGCTTGTAGGACAAGAAACTGCATGTGATTCAACTCCATTTAGGACTGGGAAACAAACACTAGCTCGCCATACAAGAAACACACTCTGCTTTTTAGAAAAGAGCACACTTCTACTCTCCTGTGTTTCCTATAGGGCCAGAACAGTGAGCTTGCTCAGAACAAAAGAACTGTGCTTCCGACACACGGGCCATATCTAGTTCAACTCTGCTTAAGAAACTGACAAGAACAGTAGCTTCTCTTCAGTCCAATACACTGTTCTTGCTGGGAACAGACGCGAGTGCTCTTTGCACTGTGTATGGCGAATGGAGCACAAAAGTGAATATTTTTACCACAAAACAACTCTTGCTCATAGGATCAGAAACTGCATGTGATTCAAATCCTTTTCTGATTGGAAAACAAACACAGGCTTGCCATAAAAGAAACACACTCTGCTTTTGAGAAAAGAGCACTCTTCTAATCTACTGTGTTTCCTACAGGACCAGAACAGTGAGCTTGCTCTGAAAAAAAGAACTGTGCTTCCGACACACGGGCCATATCTAGTTCAACTCCACTTAGGAAACTGACAAGAACAGTAGCTTCTCTTCAGTCCAATACACTGTACTTGCTGGGAACAGACGCGAGTGCTATTTGCACTGTGTATGGCAAATGGAGCACAATAGTGACTCTTCTTACCAGAAAACAACTCATGTTCGTAGGACCAGAAACTGCATGTGATTCAACTCCATTTCTAACTGGGAAACAAATAGTAGCTCGCCTTACAAGAAACACACTCTGCTTTTGAGAAAAGAGCACTCTTCTAATCTACTGTGTTTCCTGTAGGGCCAGAACAGTGAGCTTGCTCAGAACAAAAGAACTGTGCTTCCGACTTATGGGCCATATCTAGTTCAACTCTGCTTAGGAAACTGACGAGAACAGTAGCTTCTCTTCAGTCCAATACACTGTACTTGCTGGGAACAGACACAAGTGCTATTTGCACTGTTTATGGCAATGGGAGCGCAATAGTGACTCTTCTTACCAGAAAACAACTCTTGCTCATAGGACAAGAAACTGCATGTGATTCAACTCCATATAGGACTGGGAACAAACACTAGCTCGCCTTACAAGAAACACACTCTGCTTTTCAGAAAAGAGCACACTTCTAGTCTCCTGTGTTTCCTATAGGGCCAGAACAGTGAGCTTGCTCAGAACAAAAGAACTGTGCTTCCATCTTACAGGCCATATCTAGTTCAACTCCACTTAGGAAACTGACAAGAACAGTAGCTTCTCTTCAGTCCAATACACTGTACTTGCTGGGAACAGACGCCAGTGCTCTTTGCACTGTGTATGGCGAATAGAGCACAAAAGTGACTCTTTTTACCACAAAACAACTCTTGCTCATAGGACCAGAAACTGCATGTGATTTAAATCCTTTTCTAATTGGGAAACAAACACTAGCTCGCCTTACAAGAAACACACTCTGCTTTTGATAAAAGAGCACTTATCTTATCTACTGTGTTTCCTATAGTGCCAGAACAGTGAGCTTGCTCAGAACAAAAGAACTGTGCTTCCGACGTACGGGCCATATCTATTTCAACTCCACTGAAGAAACTGAGGAGAACAGTAGATTCTCTTCAGTCCAATACACTGTACTTGCTGGGAACAGACGCGAGTGCTATTTGCACTGTGTATGGCAATGGGAGCACAATAGTGACTATTCTTACCAGAAAACAACTCTTGCTCGTAGGACCAGAAACTGCATGTGATTCAACTCCATTTAGGACTGGGAAACAAACGCTACCTCGCCTTACAAGAAACACACTCTGCTTTTGAGAAAAGAACACTCTTCTACTCTCCTGTGTTTCCTATAGGGCCAGAGGAGTGAGCTTGCTCAAAACAAAAGAACTGTGCTTCCTTCACACACGGGCCATATCTAGTTCAACTCTGCTTAGGAAACTGACAAGAAGAGTAGCTTCTCTTCAGTCCAATACACTGTACTTGCTGGGAACAGACGCGAGTGCTATTTGCACTGTGTATGGCAAATGGAGAGCAATAGTGACTCTTCTTACCAGAAAACAACTCCTGTTCGTAGGACCAGAAACTGCATGTGATTCAACTCCATTTCTGACTGGGAAACAAATACTAGCTCCCCTTACAAGAAATACACTCTGCTTTTGAGAAAACTGCACTCTTCTAATCTACTGTGTTTCCTATAGTGCCAGAACAGTGAGCTTGCTCAGAACAAAAGAACTGTGCTCCCGACGTACGGGCCATATCTAGTTCAACTCAACTTAGGAAACTGACGAGAACAGTAGCTTCTCTTCAGTCCAATACACTGTACTTGCTGGGAACAGACGCGAATGCTATTTGCACTGTGTATGGCAAATGGAGCTCAATAGTGACTCTTCTTAGCAGAAAACAACTCCTGTTCGTAGGACCAGAAACTGCATGTGATTCAACTCCATTTCTGACTGGGAAACAAATACTAGCTCCCCTTACAAGAAATACACTCTGCTTTTGAGAAAACTGCACTCTTCTAATCTACTGTGTTTCCTATAGTGACAGAACAGTGAGCTTGCTCAGAACAAAAGAACTGTGCTCCCGACGTACGTGCCATATCTAGTTCAACTCAACTTATGAAACTGACGAGAACAGTAGCTTCTCTTCAGTCCAATACACTGTACTTGCTGGGAACAGACGCGAGTGCTATTTGCGTTGTGTATGGCAAAGGGAGCACAATAGTGACTCTTCTTACCAGAAAACAACTCTTGCTGGTAGGACCAGAAACTGCTTGTGATTCAACTCCATTTCTGACTGGGAAACAAATACTAGCTCGGCTTACAAGAAACACACTCTGCTTTTGAGAAAAGAGCACTCTTCTAATCTACTGTGTTTCCTATAGGGCCAGAACAGTGAGCTTGCCCAGAAAAAAAGAACTGTGCTTCCGACTTACAGGCCATATCTAGTTCATCACCACTTAAGAAACTGAAAAGAACAGTAGCTTCTCTTCAGTCCAGTACACTGTACTTGCTGGGAACAGACGCGAGTGCTATTTGCACTGTGTATGTCAATGGGAGCACAATAGTGACTCTTCGTACCAGAAAACAACTCTTGCTTGTAGGACAAGAAACTGCATGTGATTCAACTCCATTTAGGACTGGGAAACAAACACTAGCTCGCCATACAAGAAACACACTCTGCTTTTTAGAAAAGAGCACACTTCTACTCTCCTGTGTTTCCTATAGGGCCAGAACAGTGAGCTTGCTCAGAACAAAAGAACTGTGCTTCCGACACACGGGCCATATCTAGTTCAACTCTGCTTAAGAAACTGACAAGAACAGTAGCTTCTCTTCAGTCCAATACACTGTTCTTGCTGGGAACAGACGCGAGTGCTCTTTGCACTGTGTATGGCGAATGGAGCACAAAAGTGAATATTTTTACCACAAAACAACTCTTGCTCATAGGATCAGAAACTGCATGTGATTCAAATCCTTTTCTGATTGGAAAACAAACACAGGCTTGCCATAAAAGAAACACACTCTGCTTTTGAGAAAAGAGCACTCTTCTAATCTACTGTGTTTCCTACAGGACCAGAACAGTGAGCTTGCTCTGAAAAAAAGAACTGTGCTTCCGACACACGGGCCATATCTAGTTCAACTCCACTTAGGAAACTG
Source organism: Peromyscus eremicus (assembly GCF_949786415.1). Classification (NCBI taxonomy): domain Eukaryota; kingdom Metazoa; phylum Chordata; class Mammalia; order Rodentia; family Cricetidae; genus Peromyscus; species Peromyscus eremicus. Next base: position 7,328 of record NW_026737067.1, on the reverse strand, counting down.
ACAAGAACAGTAGCTTCTCTTCAGTCCAATACACTGTACTTGCTGGTAACAGACGCGAGTGCTATTTGCACTGAGTATGGCAATGGGAGCACAATAGTGACTCTTCTTACCAGAAAACAACTCTTGCTCGTAGGACCAGAAACTACATGTGATTCAACTCCATTTCTGACTGGGAAACAAATAGTAGCTCGCCTTACAAGAAACACACTCTGCTTTTGAGAAAAGAGCACTCTTCTAATCTACTGTGTTTCCTATAGGGCCAGAACAGTGAGCTTGCTCAGAAGAAAAGAACTGTGCTTCCGACATATGGGCCATATCTAGTTCAACTCCACTTAGGAAACTGACGAGAACAGTAGCTTCTCTTCAGTCCAATACACTGTACTTGCTGGGAACAGACGCCAGTGCTATTTGCACTGAGTATGGCAATGGGAGCACAATAGTGACTCTTCTTACCAGAAAACAACTCATGTTCATAGGACCAGAAAATGCATGTGATTCAACTCCATTTCTGACTGGGAAACAAATACTAGCTCCCCTTACAGGAAACACACTCTGCTTTTGAGAAAAGAGCACTCTTCTAATCTACTGTGTTTCCTATAGGGCCAGAACAGTGAGCTTGCTCAGAACAAAAGAACTGTGCTTCCAATGTAAGGACCATATCTAGTTCAACTTCACTTAGGCAACTGACGAGAACAGTAGCTTATCTTCAGTCCAATACACTGTACTTGCTGGGAACAGACTTGAGTGCTATTTGCACTGTGTAAGGCAATGGGAGCGCAATAGTGACTCTTCTTACCAGAAAACAACTCTTGCTCGTAGGACAAGAAACTTCATGTGATTCAACTCCCTTTAGGACTGGGAAACAAACGCTAGCTCGCCTTACAAGAAACACACTCTGCTTTTGAGAAAAGAGCACTCTTCTACTCTCCTGTGTTTCCTATAGGGCCAGAAGAGTGAGCTTGCTCAGAACAAAAGAACTGTGCTTCCTTCACACACGGGCCATATCTAGTTCAACTCTGCTTAGGAAACTGACAAGAAGAGTAGCTTCTCTTCAGTCCAATACACTGTACTTGCAGGGAACAGAGGCCAGTGCTATTTGCACTGTGTATGGCAAATGGAGCGCAATAGTGACTCTTCTTACCAGAAAACAAGTCCTGTTCCTAGGACCAGAAACTGCATGGGATTCAACTCCATTTCTGACTGGGAAACAAATACTAGCTCACCTTACAAGAAACACACTCTGCTTTTGAGAAAAGAGCACTCTTCTAATCTACTGTGTTTCCTATAGGGCCAGAAGAGTGAGCTTGCTCAGAACAAAAGAACTGTGCTTCCGATGTACGGGCCATATCTAGTTCAACTTCACATAGGCAACTGACGAGAACAGTAGCTTATCTTCAGTCCAATACACTGTACTTGCTGGGAACAGACGCGAGTGCTATTTGCACTGTGTATGGCAATGGGAGCACAATAGTGACTCTTTTTACCAGAAAACAACTCTTGCTGGCAGGACAAGAAACTTCATGTGATTCAACTCCATTTAGGACTGGGAAACAAACGCTAGCTCGCCTTACAAGAAACACACTCTGCTTTTGAGAAAAGAGCACTCTTCTACTCTCCTGTGTTTCCTATAGGGCCAGAACAGTGAGCTTGCTCAGAACAAAAGAACTGTGCTTCCTTCACACACGGGCCATATCTAGTTCAACTCTGCTTAGGAAACTGACAAGAACAGTAGCTTCTCTTCAGTCCAATACACTCTACTTGCTGGGAACAGAGGCCAGTGCTATTTGCACTGTATATGGCAAATGGAGCGCAATAGTTACTCTTCTTACCAGAAAACAACTCCTGTTCATAGGACCAGAAACTGCATGTGCTTCAACTCCATTTCTGACTGGAAACAAATACTAGCTCGCCTTTCAAGAAACACACTCTGCTTTTGAGAAAAGAGCACTCTTCTAATCTACTGTGTTTCCTGTAGGGCCAGAAGAGTGAGCTTGCTCAGAACAAAAGAACTGTGATTCCGACATATGGGCCATATCTAGTTCATCTCCATTTAGGAAACTGACGAGAACAGTAGCTTCTCTTCAGTCCAATACACTGTACTTGCTGGGAACAGACACGAGTGCTATTTGCACTGGGTATGGCAATGGGAGCGCAATAGTGACTCTTCTTACCAGAAAACAACTCTTGCACGTAGGACCAGAAACTGCATGTGATTCAACTCCATTTCTGACTGTGAAACAAATAGTAGCTCGCCTTACAAGAAACACACTCCTCTTTTAAGAAAAGAGCACACTTCTACTCTCCTGTGTTTCCTATAGGGCCAGAACAGTGAGATTGCTCAGAACAAAAGAACTGTGCTGCCGTCTTACAAGCCATATCTAGTTCAACTCCACTTAGGAAACTGACGTGAACAGTAGCTTCTCTTCAGTCTAATACACTGTACTTGCTGGGAACAGACACGAGTGCTATTTGCATTGTGTATGGCAATGGGAGCGCAATAGTGACTCTTCTTACCAGAAAACAACTCTTGCTCATAGGACAATATACTGCATGTGATTCAACTCCATATAGGACTGGGAAACAAACACTAGCTCGCCTTACAAGAAACACACTCTGCTTTTGAGAAAAGAGCACACTTCTACTCTCCTGTCTTTCCTATAGGGCCAGAACAGTGAGCATGCTCAGAACAAAAGCACTGTGCTTCCGACACACGGGCCATATCTAGTTCAACTCTGCTTAGGAAACTGACAAGAACAGTAGCTTCTCTTCAGTCCAATACACTCTACTTGCTGGGAACAGAGGCCAGAGCTTTTTGCACTGTATATGGCAAATGGAACACAATAGTGACTCTTCTTACCAGAAAACAACTCCTGTTCATAGGACCAGAAACTGCATGTGATTCAACTCCATTTCTGACTGGGAAACAAATACTAGCTCGCCTTTCAAGAAACACACTCTGCTTTTGAGAAAAGAGCACTCTTCTAATCTACTGTGTTTCCTGTAGGGCCAGAAGAGTGAACTTGCTCAGAACAAAAGAACTGTGCTTCTGACGTATGGGCCACATCTAGTTCAACTCCATTTAGGAAACTGACGAGAACAGTAGCTTCTCTTCAGTCCAATACACTGTACTTGCTGGGAACAGACACGAGTGCTATTTGCACTGGGTATGGCAATGGGAGCGCAATAGTGACTCTTCTTACCAGAAAACAACTCTTGCACGTAGGACCAGAAACTGCATGTGATTCAACTCCATTTCTGACTGGGAAACAAATAGTAGCTCGCCTTACAAGAAACACACTCCTCTTTTAAGAAAAGAGCACACTTCTACTCTCCTGTGTTTCCTATAGGGCCAGAACAGTGAGATTGCTCAGAACAAAAGAACTGTGCTTCCGTCTTACAAGCCATATCTAGTTCAACTCCACTTAGGAAACTCACGAGAACAGTAGCTTCTCTTCAGTCTAATACACTGTACTTGCTGGGAACAGACACGAGTGCTATTTGCATTGTGTATGGCAATGGGAGCGCAATAGTGACTCTTCTTACCAGAAAACAACTCTTGCTCATAGGACAAGATACTGCATGTGATTCAACTCCATATAGGACTGGGAAACAAACACTAGCTCGCCTTACAAGAAACACACTCTGCTTTTGAGAAAAGAGCACACTTCTACTCTCCTGTGTTTCCTATAGGGCCAGAACAGTGAGCATGCTCAGAACAAAAGCACTGTGCTTCCGACACACAGGCCATATCTAGTTCAACTCTGCTTAGGAAACTGACAAGAACAGTAGCTTCTCTTCAGTCCAATACACTGTACTTGCTGGGAACAGACGCGAGTGCTCTTTGAACTGTGTATGGCGAATGGAGCACAAAAGTGAATATTTTTACCACAAAACAACTCTTGCTCATAGGACCAGAAACTGCATGTGATTCAAATCCTTTACTGATTGGGAAACAAACACTAGCTCGCCTTACAAGAAACACACTCTGCTTTTGTGAAAAGAGCACTCTTCTAATCTACTGTGTTTCCTATAGGGCCAGAAGAGTGAGCTTGCTCAGAACAAAAGAACTGTGCTTCTGACATACGGGCCATATCTAGTTCAACTCCACTTAGGAAACTGAGAAGAACAGTAGCTTCTCTTCAGTGCAATACACTGTACTTGCTGGGAACAGACGCGAGTGCTATTTGCACTGTGTATGGCAAATGGAGCACAATAGTGACTCTTCTTACCAGAAAACAACTCATGTTCGTAGGACCAGAAACTGCATGTGATTCAACTCCATTTCTAACTGGGAAACAAATAGTAGCTCGCCTTACAAGAAACACACTCTGCTTTTGAGAAAAGAGCACTCTTCTAATCTACTGTGTTTCCTGTAGGGCCAGAACAGTGAGCTTGCTCAGAACAAAAGAACTGTGCTTCCGACTTATGGGCCATATCTAGTTCAACTCTGCTTAGGAAACTGACGAGAACAGTAGCTTCTCTTCAGTCCAATACACTGTACTTGCTGGGAACAGACACAAGTGCTATTTGCACTGTTTATGGCAATGGGAGCGCAATAGTGACTCTTCTTACCAGAAAACAACTCTTGCTCATAGGACAAGAAACTGCATGTGATTCAACTCCATATAGGACTGGGAACAAACACTAGCTCGCCTTACAAGAAACACACTCTGCTTTTCAGAAAAGAGCACACTTCTAGTCTCCTGTGTTTCCTATAGGGCCAGAACAGTGAGCTTGCTCAGAACAAAAGAACTGTGCTTCCATCTTACAGGCCATATCTAGTTCAACTCCACTTAGGAAACTGACAAGAACAGTAGCTTCTCTTCAGTCCAATACACTGTACTTGCTGGGAACAGACGCCAGTGCTCTTTGCACTGTGTATGGCGAATAGAGCACAAAAGTGACTCTTTTTACCACAAAACAACTCTTGCTCATAGGACCAGAAACTGCATGTGATTTAAATCCTTTTCTAATTGGGAAACAAACACTAGCTCGCCTTACAAGAAACACACTCTGCTTTTGATAAAAGAGCACTTATCTTATCTACTGTGTTTCCTATAGTGCCAGAACAGTGAGCTTGCTCAGAACAAAAGAACTGTGCTTCCGACGTACGGGCCATATCTATTTCAACTCCACTGAAGAAACTGAGGAGAACAGTAGATTCTCTTCAGTCCAATACACTGTACTTGCTGGGAACAGACGCGAGTGCTATTTGCACTGTGTATGGCAATGGGAGCACAATAGTGACTATTCTTACCAGAAAACAACTCTTGCTCGTAGGACCAGAAACTGCATGTGATTCAACTCCATTTAGGACTGGGAAACAAACGCTACCTCGCCTTACAAGAAACACACTCTGCTTTTGAGAAAAGAACACTCTTCTACTCTCCTGTGTTTCCTATAGGGCCAGAGGAGTGAGCTTGCTCAAAACAAAAGAACTGTGCTTCCTTCACACACGGGCCATATCTAGTTCAACTCTGCTTAGGAAACTGACAAGAAGAGTAGCTTCTCTTCAGTCCAATACACTGTACTTGCTGGGAACAGACGCGAGTGCTATTTGCACTGTGTATGGCAAATGGAGAGCAATAGTGACTCTTCTTACCAGAAAACAACTCCTGTTCGTAGGACCAGAAACTGCATGTGATTCAACTCCATTTCTGACTGGGAAACAAATACTAGCTCCCCTTACAAGAAATACACTCTGCTTTTGAGAAAACTGCACTCTTCTAATCTACTGTGTTTCCTATAGTGCCAGAACAGTGAGCTTGCTCAGAACAAAAGAACTGTGCTCCCGACGTACGGGCCATATCTAGTTCAACTCAACTTAGGAAACTGACGAGAACAGTAGCTTCTCTTCAGTCCAATACACTGTACTTGCTGGGAACAGACGCGAATGCTATTTGCACTGTGTATGGCAAATGGAGCTCAATAGTGACTCTTCTTACCAGAAAACAACTCCTGTTCGTAGGACCAGAAACTGCATGTGATTCAACTCCATTTCTGACTGGGAAACAAATACTAGCTCCCCTTACAAGAAATACACTCTGCTTTTGAGAAAACTGCACTCTTCTAATCTACTGTGTTTCCTATAGTGACAGAACAGTGAGCTTGCTCAGAACAAAAGAACTGTGCTCCCGACGTACGTGCCATATCTAGTTCAACTCAACTTATGAAACTGACGAGAACAGTAGCTTCTCTTCAGTCCAATACACTGTACTTGCTGGGAACAGACGCGAGTGCTATTTGCGTTGTGTATGGCAAAGGGAGCACAATAGTGACTCTTCTTACCAGAAAACAACTCTTGCTGGTAGGACCAGAAACTGCTTGTGATTCAACTCCATTTCTGACTGGGAAACAAATACTAGCTCGGCTTACAAGAAACACACTCTGCTTTTGAGAAAAGAGCACTCTTCTAATCTACTGTGTTTCCTATAGGGCCAGAACAGTGAGCTTGCCCAGAAAAAAAGAACTGTGCTTCCGACTTACAGGCCATATCTAGTTCATCACCACTTAGGAAACTGAAAAGAACAGTAGCTTCTCTTCAGTCCAGTACACTGTACTTGCTGGGAACAGACGCGAGTGCTATTTGCACTGTGTATGTCAATGGGAGCACAATAGTGACTCTTCGTACCAGAAAACAACTCTTGCTTGTAGGACAAGAAACTGCATGTGATTCAACTCCATTTAGGACTGGGAAACAAACACTAGCTCGCCATACAAGAAACACACTCTGCTTTTTAGAAAAGAGCACACTTCTACTCTCCTGTGTTTCCTATAGGGCCAGAACAGTGAGCTTGCTCAGAACAAAAGAACTGTGCTTCCGACACACGGGCCATATCTAGTTCAACTCTGCTTAAGAAACTGACAAGAACAGTAGCTTCTCTTCAGTCCAATACACTGTTCTTGCTGGGAACAGACGCGAGTGCTCTTTGCACTGTGTATGGCGAATGGAGCACAAAAGTGAATATTTTTACCACAAAACAACTCTTGCTCATAGGATCAGAAACTGCATGTGATTCAAATCCTTTTCTGATTGGAAAACAAACACAGGCTTGCCATAAAAGAAACACACTCTGCTTTGAGAAAAGAGCACTCTTCTAATCTACTGTGTTTCCTACAGGACCAGAACAGTGAGCTTGCTCTGAAAAAAAGAACTGTGCTTCCGACACACGGGCCATATCTAGTTCAACTCCACTTAGGAAACTGACAAGAACAGTAGCTTCTCTTCAGTCCAATACACTGTACTTGCTGGTAACAGACGCGAGTGCTATTTGCACTGAGTATGGCAATGGGAGCACAATAGTGACTCTTCTTACCAGAAAACAACT
>NW_026737066.1:0-51624 GCF_949786415.1 Peromyscus eremicus | reverse complement strand
GCACTCTTCTTCTCTACTGTGTTTCCTACGGGGTCCGAACAGTGATCTTGCTCAGAACAAACAAACTGTGCTTCCTACACACATGGCCATATCTAGTACAATTCTGCTTAGGAAACTGACAAGAACAGTAGATGCTGTTCAGTCCAATACATTGTACATGCTGGGAACAGACGCCAGTGCTATTTGCCCTGTATATGACTATAGGAGTGCAATAGTGACTCTTCTTACCAGAAAACAACTCTTGCTCATAGGACCAGAAACTGCATGTGATTCAACTCCATTTAGGACTGAGAAACAAATGCTAGCTCGACTTACAAGAAACACACTCTGCTTTTGAGAAAAGAGCACTCTTCTACTCTACAGTGTTTCCTGTAGGGCCAGAACAGTGAGCTTGCTCAGAACAAAAGAACTGTGCTTCCTACACACACGGGCCATATCTAGTTCAACTCTGCTTAGGAAACTGAAAAGAACATTAGATCCTCTTCAGTCCAATACACTGTACATGCTGGGAACAGACGCCAGTGCTATTTGCCCTGTGTTTGACAATGGGAGCACAATAGTGACTCTTCTTACCAGAAAAAAACTCTTGCAGGTAGGACCAAAAACTGCATGTGATTCAACTCCATTTAGGACTGGAAACAAACACTAGCTCGCCTTACATGAACCACACTCTGCTTCTGAGAAAAGAGCACTCTTCTACTCTACTGTGTTTCATATGGGGTCCGAACAGTGAGCTTGCTCAGAACAAAAGACCTGGGCTTGCTACACACGGCCATATCTAGTTCAATTCTGCTTATAAAACTAACAAGAACTGTAGCTTCTCTTCAGTCCAATACACTGTACTTGCTGGGAACAGACACGAGTGCTATTTGCAATGTGTATGGCAATGGGAGCATAAGAGTGACTCCTCTTATCAGAAAACAACTCTTGCTTGTAGGACCAGAAATTGCATGTGATTCAACTCCATTTAGGACTGGGAAACAAATGCCAGCTCGCCTTACAAGAAACACACTCTGCTTTTGAGAAAAGAGCAGTCTTCTACTCTACTGTGTTTTCTATAGGGCCAGAACAATGAGCTTGCTCAGAACAAAAGAACTGTGCTTCCTACACACACGGGCCATATCTATATCAACTCTGCTTAAGAAAGTGACAAGAACAGTAGCTCCTCTTCAGTCCAATACACAGCACTTGCTGGGAACAATCGCGAGTGCTATTTGCACTGTGTATGGCAATGGGAGCACAAGAGTTACTCTTCTTACCAGAAAGCAACTCTTGCTCGTAGGACCAGAAACTGCATGTTATTCGACTCCACTTAGGACTGGGAAACAAAAGCTAGCTCGCCTTACAAGAAACACACTCTGCTTTTGAGAAAAGAGCACTCTTCTACTCTACATTTTTCCTATAGCGCCAGAATAGTGAACTTGCTCAAAACAAAAGAACTGGGCTTCCTACACACACAGCCATATCTAGTTTAATTCTGCTTAGGAAACTGACAAGAACAGTAGATCCTCTTCAGTCCAATACACTGTACACTCTGGGAATAGACGCCAGAGCTATTTGCCCTGTGTTTGACAATGGGAGCACAATAGTGACTCTTCTTACCAGAAAACAACTCTTGCAGGTAGGACCAAAAACTGCATGTGATTCAACTCCATTTAGGACTGGGAAACAAACACTAGCTCGCCTTACATGAACCACTCTCTGCTTTTGAGAAAAGAGCACTCTTCTACTCTACTGTGTTTCCTATGGGGTCCGAACATTGAGCTTACTCAGAACAAAAGAACTGTGCTTCCTACAAACATGGCCATATCTAGTTCAGCTCTGCTTAGGAAACTGGCAAGAACAGTAGATCCTCTTCAGTCCAATACACTGTAAATGCTGGGAACAGACGCCAGTGCTATTTGCCCTGTATATGACAATAGGAGCGCAATAGTGACTCTTCTTACCAGAAAACAACTCTTGCTCATAGGACCATAAACTGCATGTGATTCAACTCCATTTACGACTGTGAAACAAATGCTAGCTCGACTTACAAGAAACACACTCTGCTTTTGAGAAAAGAGCACTCTTCTACTCTACTGTGTTTCCTGTAGGGCCAGAACAGTGAGCTTGCTCAGAACAAAAGAAATGTGCTTCTACACACACGGGAAATATCTAGTTCAACTCTGCTGAGGAAACTGACAAGAACAGTAGCTCCTTTTCAGTCCAATACACTGTACTTGCTGAGAACAGACGCAAGTGCTATTTGCACTGTGTATGGCAATGGGACTGCATTAGTGACTCTTCTTACCAGAAAGCAACTCTTCCTCGTAGGACCAGAAACTGCATGGGATTCAACTCCATTTAGGACTGGGAAACAAACGCTAGCTCGCCGTACAAGAAACACACTCTGCTTTTGAGAAGAGAGCACTCTTCTACTCTACTGTGTTTCCTATGTGGTCCGAACAGTTAGCGTGATCAGAACAAAAGAACTGTGCTTCCTACACACACGGGCCATATCTAGTTCAACTCAGCTTAGGAAACTGACAATAGGGGTAGCTCCTCTTCAGTCCAATATACTGTACTTGTTGGGAACAGACGCGAGTGCTCTATGCACTGTGTATGGCAATGGGAGCACAATAGTGACTCTTCTTACTAGAAAACAACTCTTGCTTGTAAGATCAGAAACTGCATGTGATTCAACTCCATTTAGGACTGGGAAACAAACGCTTGCTCGCCTTACAATAAACATAATCTGCTTTTGAGAAAAGAGCACTCTTCTACTCTACTGTGTTTCCTATAGGGCCAGAACAGTGAGCTTGCTCACAACAAAAGAACTGTGCTTCCACACACACTGGACATATCTACTTCAACTTTGCTTAAGAAACTGACAAGAACAGTAGATCCTCTTCAGTCTAATACACTGTACGTGCTGGGAACAGTCGCAAGTGCTATTTGCCCTGTGTATGGCAATTGGAGCGCAATAGTGACTCTTCTTACCAGAAAACAACTCTTGCTCATAGTACCAAAACCCGCATGTGATTCAACTCCATTTCTGACTGGGAAACAAACACTAGATCGCCTTACAAGAAACACACACCGCTTTTGAGAAAAGAGCACTCTTCTACTCTACTGTGTTTCCTATAGGGCCAGAACAGTAGGCTTGCTCAGAACAAAAGAGCTGTGCTTCCTACACACACAAGACATATCTAGTTCAACTTTGCTTAGGAAACTGACAAGAACAGTAGCTCCTCTTCAGTCCAATACACTGTACTTGCTGGGAACAGACGTGAGTGCTATTAGCACTGTGTATGGCAATGGGAGCGCAATAGTCACTCTTCTTACCAGAAAACAACTCTTGCTCATAGGACCAGAAATTGCATGGGATTCAACTCCATTTAGGATTGGGAAACAAACGCTAGCTCGCCTTTCAAGAAACACACTCTACTTTTGAGAAAAGAGCACTCTTCTACTCTACTGTGTTTCCTACAGGGCCAGAACAGTGAGCTTGCTCAGAACAAGAGAACTGTGCTTCCTACACACACGGGCCATATCTAGTTCAACTCTGCTTAGGAAACTGACAAGAACAGCAGCTCCTCTTCAGTCCAATACACTGTACTTGCTGTGAACAGACGCGAGTGCTATTTGCACTGTGTATGGCAATGGGAGCGCAATAGTGACTCTTCTTACCAGAAAACAACTCTTGCTCGTAGGATCAGAAACTGCATGTCATTCAACTCCATTTAGTAATGGGAAACAAACGCTAGCTCTCCTTACAAGAAACACACTCTGCTTTTGAGAAAAGAGCACTCTTCTACTCTAATGTGTTTCCTATAGGGCCAGAACTTTGAGCTTGCTCAGAAGAAAAGAACTGTGCTTCCTACGCACACAGGCAATATCTAGTTCAACTCTGCTGAGGAAACTGACAAGAACAGTAGCTCCTCTTCAGTCCAATACACTGTACTTGCTGGGATCAGACGTGAGCGCTATTTGCACTGTGTATGGCAATGGGAGCGCAATAGTGACTCTTCTTAACAGAAAACAACTCTTGCTCGTAGGACCAGAAAATGCATGGGATTCAACTCCATTAAGGACTGGGAAACAAACGCTAGCTTGCCTTACAAGAAACACACTCTGCTTTTGAGAAAGGAGCACTCTTCTACTCTACAGTGTTTCCTATAGGGCCAGAACAGTGAGCTTGTTCAGAACAAAAGAACTGTGCTTCCTACACACAGGGGCCAAATCTAGTTAAACTCTGCTTAGGAAACTGACAAGAACAGTAGCTCCTTCAGTCCAATACACTGTACTTGCTGGGAACAGACACGAGTGCTATTTGCACTGTGTATGGCAATGGGAGCGCAATAGTGCCTCTTCTTACCAGAAAACAACTCTTGCTTGTAGGACCAGAAACTGCATGGGATTCAACTCCATTTAGGATTGGGAAACAAACGGTAGCTCGCCTTACAAGAAACACACTCTGCTTTTGAGAACAGAGCACTCTTCTACTCTACTATGTTTCCTATAGGGCCAGAAGAGTGAGCTTGCTCAGAACAAAAGAACTGTGCTTCCTACACACAGGGGCCATATCTAGTTCAACTCTGCTTAGGAAACTGACAAGAACAGTAGCTCCTCTTCAGTCCAATACACTGTACTTGCTGTGAACAGAAGCGAGTGCTATTTGCACTGTGTATGGCAATGGGAGCGCAATAGTGACTCTTCTTACCAGAAAACAACTCTTCCTCGTAGGACAGGAAACTGCGTGTGATTCAACTCCATTTAGGACTGGGAAAAAAACGCTAGCTCGCCTTAAAGAAACACACTCTGCTTTTGGGAAAAAATCACTCTTCTACTCTACTGTGTTTCCCATAGGGCCAGAACAGTGAGCTTGCTCAGAACAAAAGAACTGTGCTTCCTACACACACGGGCCATATCTAGTTCAACTCTGCTTAGGAAACTGACAAGAACAGTAGCTCCTCTTCAGTCCAATACACTGTACTTGCTGGGAACAGACGTGAGCGCTATTTGCACTGTGTATGGCAATGGGAGCGCAATAGTGACTCTTCTTACCAGAAAACATCTCTTGCTCGTAGGACCAGAAACTGCATGTGATTCAACTCCATTTAGGACTGGGAAACAAACGCTAGCTTGCCTTACAAGAAACACACTCTGCTTTTGAGAAAGGAGCACTCTTCTACTCTACTGTGTTTCCTATAGAGCCAGAACAGTGAGCTTGCTCAGAACAAAAGAAATGTGCTTCCTACACACACGGGCCATATCTAGTTCAACTCAGCTTAGGAAACTGACAATAGGGGTGCTCCTCTTCAGTCCAATATACTGTACTTGTTGGGAACAGACGCGAGTGCTCTAAAAACTGTGTATGGCAATGGGAGCACAATAGTGACTCTTCTTACTAGAAAACAACTCTTGCTTGTAAGATCAGAAACTGCATGTGATTCAACTCCATTTAGGACTTGGAAACAAACGCTTGCTCGCCTTACAATAAACATAATCTGCTTTTGAGAAAAGAGCACTCTTCTACTCTACTGTGTTTCCTATAGGGCCAGAACAGTAGGCTTGCTCAGAACAAAAGAGCTGTGCTTCCTACACACACGGGCCAAATCTAGTTCAACTCTGCTTAGGAAACTGACAAGAACAGTAGCACTTCTTCATTCCAATACACTGTACTTGCTGGGAACAGACGTGAGTGCTATTTGCACTGTGTATGGCAATGGGAGCACAATAGTGACTCTTCTTACCAGAAAACAACTCTTGCTCGTAGGACCAGAAACTGCATGGTATTCAACTCAATTTAGGACTGGGACACAAATGCTAGCTCACCTTACAAGAAACACACTCTGCTTTTGAGAAAGGAGCACTCTTCTACTCTACTGTGTTTCCTATAGGGCCAGAACAGTGAGCTTGCTCAGAAAAAAAGAACTGTGCTTCTACACACACGGGCCATATCTAGTTCAACTCTGCTGAGGAAACTGACAAGAACAGTAGCTCCTTTTCAGTCCAATACACTGTACTTGCTGGGAACAGACGTGAGTGCTATTTGCACTGTGTATGGCAATGGGAGCGCAATAGTGACTCTTCTTACCAGAAAACAACTCTTGCTCGTAGGACCAGAAACTGCATGGGATTCAACTCCATTTAGGACTGGGAAACAAACGCTAGCTTGCCTTATAAGAAACACACTCTGCTTTTGAGAAAGGAGCACTCTTCTACTCTACTGTGTTTCCTATAGAGCCAGAACAGTGAGCTTGCTCAGAACAAAAGAAATGTGCTTCTACACACACGGGAAATATCTAGTTCAACTCTGCTGAGGAAACTGACAAGAACAGTAGCTCCTTTTCAGTCCAATACACTGTACTTGCTGAGAACAGACGCAAGTGCTATTTGCACTGTGTATGGCAATGGGACCGCATTAGTGACTCTTCTTACCAGAAAGCAACTCTTCCTCGTAGGACCAGAAACTGCATGGGATTCAACTCCATTTAGGACTGGGAAACAAACGCTAGCTCGCCGTACAAGAAACACACTCTGCTTTTGAGAAAAGAGCACTCTTCTACTCTACTGTGTTTCCTATGTGGTCCAAACAGTTAGCGTGATCAGAACAAAAGAACTGTGCTTCCTACACACACGGGCCATATCTAGTTCAACTCAGCTTAGGAAACTGACAATAGGGGTAGCTCCTCTTCAGTCCAATATACTGTACTTGTTGGGAACAGACGCGAGTGCTCTATGCACTGTGTATGTCAATGGGAGCACAATAGTGACTCTTCTTACTAGAAAACAACTCTTGCTTGTAAGATCAGAAACTGCATGTGATTCAACTCCATTTAGGACTTGGAAACAAACGCTTGCTCGCCTTACAATAAACATAATCTGCTTTTGAGAAAAGAGCACTCTTCTACTCTACTGTGTTTCCTATAGGGCCAGAACCGTGAGCTTGCTCACAACAAAAGAACTGTGCTTCCACACACACTGGACATATCTAGTTCAACTTTGCTTAGGAAACTGACAAGAACAGTAGCTCCTCTTCAGTCCAATACACTGTACTTGCTGGGAACAGACGTGAGTGCTATTTGCACTCTGTATGGCAATGGGAGTGCATTAGTGACTCTTCTTACCAGAAAACAACTCTTGCTCGTAGGACCAGAAACTGCATGGGTTTCAACTCCATTTAGGACTGGGAAACAAACGCTAGCTTGCCTTACAAGAAACACACTCTGCTTTTGAGAAAGGAGCACTCTTCTACTCTACTGTGTTTCCTACAGGGCCAGAACAGTGAGCTTGCTCAGAACAAAAGAACTGTGCTTCCTACACACACGGGCCATATCTAGTTCAACTCTGCTTAGGAAACTGACAAGAACAGTAGCTCCTCTTCAGTCCAATACACTGTACATGCTGTGAACAGACGCCAGTGCTATTTGCACTGTGTATGGCAATGGGAGCGCAATAGTGCCTCTTCTTACCAGAAAACAACTCTTGCTTGTAGGACCAGAAACTGCATGGGATTCAACTCCATTTAGGATTGGGAAACAAACAGTAGCTCGCGTTACAAGAAACACACTCTGCTTTTAAGAAAGGAGCACTCTTCTACTCTACTATGTGTCCTATAGGGCCAGAACAGTGAGCTTGCTCAGAACAAAAGAACTGTGCTTCCTACACACAGGGGCCATATCTAGTTCAACTCTGCTTAGGAAACTGACAAGAAAAGTAGCTCCTCTTCAGTCCAATACACTGTACTTGCTGTGAACAGAAGCAAGTGCTATTTGCACTGTGTATGGCAATGGGAGCGCAATAGTGACTCTTCTTACCAGAAAACAACTCTTCCTCGTAGGACCAGAAACTGCATGTGATTCAACTCCATTTAGGACTGGGAAAAAAACACTAGCTCACCTTAAGGAAACACACTCAACTTTTGGGAAAAGATCAATCTTCTACTCTACTGTGTTTCCCATAGGGCCAGAACAGTGAGCTTGCTCAGAACAAAAGAACTGTGCTTCCTACACACACGGGCCATATCTAGTTCAACTCTGCTTAGAAAACTGACAAGAACAGTAGCTCCTCTTCAGTCCAATACACTGTACTTGCTGGGAACAGACGTGAGCGCTATTTGCACTCTGTATGGCAATGGGAGTGCATTAGTGACTCTTCTTACCAGAAAACAACTCTTGCTCGTAGGACCAGAAACTGCATGGGATTCAACTCCATTTAGGACTGGGAAACAAACGCTAGCTTGCCTTACAAGAAACACACTCTGCTTTTGAGAAAGGAGCACTCTTCTACTCTACTGTGTTTCCTACAGGGCCAGAACAGTGAGCTTGCTCAGAACAAAAGAACTGTGCTTCCTACACACACGGGCCATATCTAGTTCAACTCTGCTTAGGAAACTGACAAGAACAGTAGCTCCTCTTCAGTCCAATACACTGTACATGCTGTGAACAGACGCCAGTGCTATTTGCACTGTGTATGGCAATGGGAGCGCAATAGTGACTCTTCTTACCAGAAAACAACTCTTGCTTGTAGGACCAGAAACTGCATGGGATTCAACTCCATTTAGGATTGGGAAACAAACAGTAGCTCGCCTTACAAGAAACACACTCTGCTTTTAAGAAAGGAGCACTCTTCTACTCTACTATGTTTCCTATAGGGCCAGAACAGTGAGCTTGCTCAGAACAAAAGAACTGTGCTTCCTACACACAGGGGCCATATCTAGTTCAACTCTGCTTAGGAAACTGACAAGAAAAGTAGCTCCTCTTCAGTCCAATACACTGTACTTGCTGTGAACAGAAGCGAGTGCTATTTGCACTGTGTATGGCAATGGGAGCACAATAGTGACTCTTCTTACCAGAAAACAACTCTTCCTCGTAGGACAGGAAACTGCGTGTGATTCAACTCCATTTAGGACTGGGAAAAAAACGCTAGCTCGCCTTAAAGAAACACACTCTGCTTTTGGGAAAAAATCACTCTTCTACTCTACTGTGTTTCCCATAGGGCCAGAACAGTGAGCTTGCTCAGAACAAAAGAACTGTGCTTCCTACACACACGGGCCATATCTAGTTCAACTCTGCTTAGGAAACTGACAAGAACAGTAGCTCCTCTTCAGTCCAATACACTGTACTTGCTGGGAACAGACGTGAGCGCTATTTGCACTGTGTATGGCAATGGGAGCGCAATAGTGACTCTTCTTACCAGAAAACATCTCTTGCTCGTAGGACCAGAAACTGCATGTGATTCAACTCCATTTAGGACTGGGAAACAAACGCTAGCTTGCCTTACAAGAAACACACTCTGCTTTTGAGAAAGGAGCACTCTTCTACTCTACTGTGTTTCCTATAGAGCCAGAACAGTGAGCTTGCTCAGAACAAAAGAAATGTGCTTCCTACACACACGGGCCATATCTAGTTCAACTCAGCTTAGGAAACTGACAATAGGGGTGCTCCTCTTCAGTCCAATATACTGTACTTGTTGGGAACAGACGCGAGTGCTCTAAAAACTGTGTATGGCAATGGGAGCACAACAGTGACTCTTCTTACTAGAAAACAACTCTTGCTTGTAAGATCAGAAACTGCATGTGATTCAACTCCATTTAGGACTTGGAAACAAACGCTTGCTCGCCTTACAAGAAACATACTCTGCTTTTGAGAAAAGAGCACTCTTCTACTCTACTGTGTTTCCTATAGGGCCAGAACAGTGAGCTTGCTCAGAACAAAAGAACTGTGCTTCCACACACACTGCACATATCTAGTTCAACTTTGCTTAGGAAACTGACAAGAACAGTAGCTCCTCTTCAGTCCAATACACTGTACTTGCTGGGAACAGACGTGAGTGCTATTTGCACTCTGTATGGCAATGGGAGTGCATTAGTGACTCTTCTTACCAGAAAACAACTCTTGCTCGTAGGACCAGAAACTGCATGGGATTCAACTCCATTTAGGACTGGGAAACAAACGCTAGCTTGCCTTACAAGAAACACACTCTGCTTTTGAGAAAGGAGCACTCTTCTACTCTACTGTGTTTCCTATAGGGCCAGAACAGTGAGCTTGCTCAGAACAAAAGAACTGTGCTTCCTACACACACGGGCCATATCTAGTTCAACTCTGCTTAGGAAACTGACAAGAACAGTAGCTCCTCTTCAGTCCAATACACTGTACATGCTGTGAACAGACGCCAGTGCTATTTGCACTGTGTATGGCAATGGGAGCGCAATAGTGCCTCTTCTTACCAGAAAACAACTCTTGCTTGTAGGACCAGAAACTGCATGGGATTCAACTCCATTTAGGATTGGGAAACAAACAGTAGCTCGCGTTACAAGAAACACACTCTGCTTTTAAGAAAGGAGCACTCTTCTACTCTACTATGTGTCCTATAGGGCCAGAACAGTGAGCTTGCTCAGAACAAAAGAACTGTGCTTCCTACACACAGGGGCCATATCTAGTTCAACTCTGCTTAGGAAACTGACAAGAAAAGTAGCTCCTCTTCAGTCCAATACACTGTACTTGCTGTGAACAGAAGCAAGTGCTATTTGCACTGTGTATGGCAATGGGAGCGCAATAGTGACTCTTCTTACCAGAAAACAACTCTTCCTCGTAGGACCAGAAACTGCATGTGATTCAACTCCATTTAGGACTGGGAAAAAAACACTAGCTCACCTTAAAGAAACACACTCAACTTTTGGGAAAAGATCAATCTTCTACTCTACTGTGTTTCCCATAGGGCCAGAACAGTGAGCTTGCTCAGAACAAAAGAACTGTGCTTCCTACACACACGGGCCATATCTAGTTCAACTCTGCTTAGAAAACTGACAAGAACAGTAGCTCCTCTTCAGTCCAATACACTGTACTTGCTGGGAACAGACGTGAGCGCTATTTGCACTCTGTATGGCAATGGGAGTGCATTAGTGACTCTTCTTACCAGAAAACAACGCTTGCTCGTAGGACCAGAAACTGCATGGGATTCAACTCCATTTAGGACTGGGAAACAAACGCTAGCTTGCCTTACAAGAAACACACTCTGCTTTTGAGAAAGGAGCACTCTTCTACTCTACTGTGTTTCCTACAGGGCCAGAACAGTGAGCTTGCTCAGAACAAAAGAACTGTGCTTCCTACACACACGGGCCATATCTAGTTCAACTCTGCTTAGGAAACTGACAAGAACAGTAGCTCCTCTTCAGTCCAATACACTGTACATGCTGTGAACAGACGCCAGTGCTATTTGCACTGTGTATGGCAATGGGAGCGCAATAGTGACTCTTCTTACCAGAAAACAACTCTTGCTTGTAGGACCAGAAACTGCATGGGATTCAACTCCATTTAGGATTGGGAAACAAACAGTAGCTCGCCTTACAAGAAACACACTCTGCTTTTAAGAAAGGAGCACTCTTCTACTCTACTATGTTTCCTATAGGGCCAGAACAGTGAGCTTGCTCAGAACAAAAGAACTGTGCTTCCTACACACAGGGGCCATATCTAGTTCAACTCTGCTTAGGAAACTGACAAGAAAAGTAGCTCCTCTTCAGTCCAATACACTGTACTTGCTGTGAACAGAAGCGAGTGCTATTTGCACTGTGTATGGCAATGGGAGCGCAATAGTGACTCTTCTTACCAGAAAACAACTCTTCCTCGTAGGACCAGAAACTGCATGTGATTCAACTCCATTTAGGACTGGGAAAAAAACACTAGCTCACCTTAAAGAAACACACTCAACTTTTGGGAAAAGATCAATCTTCTACTCTACTGTGTTTCCCATAGGGCCAGAACAGTGAGCTTGCTCAGAACAAAAGAACTGTGCTTCCTACACACACGGGCCATATCTAGTTCAACTCTGCTTAGAAAACTGACAAGAACAGTAGCTCCTCTTCAGTCCAATACACTGTACTTGCTGAGAACAGATGTGAGCGCTATTTGCATTGTGTATGGCAATGGGAGCGCAATAGTGACTCTTCTTACCAGAAAACAACTCTTGCTCTTTGGAGCAGAAACTGCATGGGATTCAACTCCATTTAGGACTAGGAAACAAACGCTAGCTTTCCTTACAAGAAACACACTCTACTTTTGAGAAAGGAGCACTCTTCTACTCTACTGTGTTTACTACAGGGCCAGAACAGTGAGCTTGCTCAGAACAAAAGAACTGTGCTTTCTACACACACGGGCCAAATCTAGTTCAACTCTGCTTAGGAAACTGACAAGAACAGTAGCACCACTTCATTCCAATACACTGTACTTGCTGGGAACAGACGTGAGTGCTATTTGCACTGTGTATGGCAATGGGAGCGCAATAGTGACTCTTCTTACCAGAAAACAACTCTTGCTCGTAGGACCAGAAACTGCATGGGATTCAACTCAATTTAGGACTGGGACACAAATGCTAGCTCGCCTTACAAGAAACACACTCTGCTTTTGAGAAAGGAGCACTCTTCTACTCTACTGTGTTTCCTATAGGGCCAGAACAGTGAGCTTGCTCAGAAAAAAAGAACTGTGCTTCTACACACACGGGCCATATCTAGTTCAACTCTGCTGAGGAAACTGACAAGAACAGTAGCTCCTTTTCAGTCCAATATACTGTACTTGCTGGGAACAGACGTGAGTGCTATTTGCACTGTGTATGGCAATGGGAGGGCAACAGTGTCTCTTCTTACCAGAAAAAAACTCTTGCTCATAGGACCAGAAACTGCATGTGATTCAACTCCACTTAGGCCTGGGAAACAAATGCTAGCTCGCCTTACAAGAAACACACTCTGCATTTGAGAAAAGAGCACTCTTCTACTCTAGTGTGTTTCCCATAGGGCCAGAACAGTGAGCTTTCTCAGAAAAAAAGAACTGTGCTTCCTACACACACTGGCCATTTCTAGTTCAACTCTGCTTAGGAAACTGACAAGAACAGTACATCCTCTTCAGTCCAATATACTGTCATGCTGGGAACAGACGCCAGTGCTCTTTGCCCTGTGTATGGCAATGGGAGCGCAATAGTGACTCTTCTTACCAGAAAACAACTCTTGCTCATAGGACCAGAAACTGCATGTGATTCAACTCCATTTAGGACTGGGACACAAATGCTACCTCGCCTTACAAGAAAAACACTCTGCTTTTGAGAAAAGAGCACTCTTCTACTCTACTGTGTTTCATATAGGGACTGAACAGTGAGCTTGCTCAGAACAAAAGAAAGGAGCTTCCTACACACACAGGCCATATCTAATTCAACTCTGCTTAGGTTACTGACAAGAACAGTAGCTCCTCTTCTGGCCAATACACTGTACTTGCTGGGAACAGACGCCAATGCTATTTGCACTGTGTATGGCAATGGGACCACAATAGTGACTCTTCCTACCAGAAAAAAATTCTTGATCATAGGACGAGAAACTGCATGTGATTCAACTCCATTTAGGACTTGGAAACAAACGCTTGCTCGCCTTACAAGAAACATAATCTGCTTTAGAGAAAAGAGCACTCTTCTACTCTACTGTGTTTCCTATAGGGCCAGAACAGTGAGCTTGCTCAGAACAAAAGAACTGTGCTTCCACACACACTGGACATATCAAGTTCAATTTGCTTAAGAAACTGACAAGAACATTAGATCCTCCTCAGTCTAATACACTGTACATGCTGGGAACAGTCGCCAGTGCTATTTGCCCTGTGTATGGCAATTGGAGCGCAATAGTGACTCTTCTTACCAGAAAACAACTCTTGCTCATAGGACCAAAAACTGCATGAGATTCAACTCCATTTCTGACTGGGAAACAAACACTAGATCGCCTTACAAGAAACACACACTGCTTTTGAGAAAAGAGCACTCTTCTACTCTACTGTGTTTCCTATAGGGCCAGAACAGTAGGCTTGCTCAGAACAAAAGAGCTGTGCTTCCTACACACACAAGACATATCTAGTTCAACTTTGCTTAGGAAACTGACAAGAACAGTAGCTCCTCTTCAGTCCAATACACTGTACTTGCTGGGAACAGACGTGAGCGCTATTTGCACTGTGTATGGCAATGGGAGCGCAATAGTGACTCTTCTTACTAGAAAACAACTCTTGCTTGTAAGATCAGAAACTGCATGTGATTCAACTCCATTTAGGACTTGCAAACAAACGCTTGCTTGCCTTACAAGAAACATACTCTGCTTTTGAGAAAAGAGCACTCTTCTACTCTACTGTGTTTCCTATAGGGCCAGAACAGTGAGCTTGCTCAGAACAAAAGAACTGTGCTTCCACACACAATGGACATATCTAGTTCAACTTTGATTAGGAAACTGACAAGAACAGTAGATCCTCTTCAGTCTAATACACTGTACATGCTGGGAACAGTCACGAGTGCTATTTGCCCTGTGTATGGCAATTGGAGCGCAGTAGTGACTCTTCTTACCAGAAAACAACTCTTGCTCATAGGACCAAAAACTGCATGTGATTCAACTCCATTTCTGACTGGGAAACAAACACTAGATCGCCTTACAGGAAACACACACCGCTTTTGAGAAAAGAGCACTCTTCTACTCTACTGTGTTTCCTATAGGGACAGAACAGTAGGCTTGCTCAGAACAAAAGTGCTGTGCTTCCTACACACACAAGACATATCTATTTCAACTTTGCTTAGGAAACTGACAAGAACAGTAGCTGTCTTCAGTCCAATACACTGTACTTGCTGGGAACAGACGTGAGCGCTATACGCACTGTGTATGGCAATGGGAGCACAATAGTGACTCTTCTTACCAGAAAACAACTCTTGCTCGTAGGACCAGAAACTGCATGGGATTCAACTCCATTTAGGACTGGTAAACAAACTCTAGCTTGCCTTACAAGAAACACACGCTGCTTTTGAGAAAGGAGCACTCTTCTACTCTACTGTGTTTCCTACAGGGCCAGAACAGTGAGCTTGCTCAGAACAAAAGAACTGTGCTTCCTACACACACGGGCCATATCTAGTTCAACGCTGCTTAGGAAACTGACAAGAACAGTAGATCCTCTTCAGTCCAATACACTGTACTTGCTGTGAACAGACACGAGTGCTATTTGCACTGTGTATGGCAATGGGAGCGCAATAGTGACTCTTCTTACCAGAAAACAACTCTTCCTGGTAGGACCAGAAACTGCAAGTGATTCAACTCCATTTAGTACTGGGAAAAAAACGCTAGCTCGCCTTAAAGAAACACACTCTGCTTTTGAGAAAAGAGCACTCTTCTACTCTAATGTGTTTCCTATAGGGCCAGATCTTTGAGCATGCTCAGAACAAAAGAACTGTGCTTCCAACACACAGGCCATATCTAGTTCAACTCTGCTTAGGAAACTGACAAGAACAGTAGCTCCTCTTCAGTCCAATACACTGTACTTGCTGGGAACAGACGTGAGCGCTATTTGCACTGTGTATGGCAATGGGAGCGCAATAGTGACTCTTCTTACCAGAAAACAACTCTTGCTCTTTGGACCAGAAACTGCATGGGATTCAACTCCATTTAGGATTGGGAAACAAACGCTAGCTTGCCTTACAAGAAACACACTCTGCTTTTGAGAAAGGAGGACTCTTCTACTCTACTGTGTTTCCTACAGGGCCAGAACAGTAAGCTTGCTCAGAACAAAAGAACTGTGCTTCCTACACACACGGGCCATATCTAGTTCAACTCTGCTTAGGAAACTGACAAGAACAGTAGCTCCTCTTCAGTCCAATACACTGTACTTGCTGTGAACAGACGCGAGTGCTATTTGCACTGTGTGTGGCAATGGGAGCGCAATAGTGACTCTTCTTACCAGAAAACAACTCTTGCTCGTAGGACCAGAAACTGCATGGGATTCAACTCCATTTAGGACTGGGAAACAAACGCTAGCTCGCCTTACAAGAAACACACTCTGCTTTTGAGGAAAGAGCACTCTTCTACTCTACTGTGTTTCCTATAAGGCCAGAACAGTAGGCTTGCTCAGAACAAAAGAGCTGTGCTTCCTACACACACAAGACATATCTAGTTCAACTTTGCATAGGAAACTGACAGTAACAGTAGATCCTCTTGAGTCTAAGACACTGTACATGCTGGGAATAGATGCGAGTGCTATTTGCCCTGTGTATGGCAATGGGAGCGCAATAGTGACTCTTCTTACCAGAAAACTACTCTTGCTTGTAGTACTAGAAACTGCATGTGATTCAACTCCATTTAGGACTGGGAAACCAACGCTAGCTCGCCTTACAAGAAACACATTCTGCTTTTGAGAAAAGAGCACTCTTCTACTCTACTGTGTTTCCTATAGGGCCAGAACAGTCAGCTTGCTCAGAACAAAAGAACTGTGCTTCCTACACTCACGGGCCATATCTAGTTCAACTCTGCTTAGGAAATTGACATGAACAGTAGATCCTCTTCAGTCCAATGCACTGTACTTGCTTAGAACAGACGTGAGTGCTATTTGCACTGTGTATGGCAATGGGAGGGCAATAGTGTCTCTTGTTACCAGAAAAAAACTCTTGCTCATAAGACCAGAAACTGCATGTGATTCAACTGCATTTAGTCCTGGGAAACAAATGCTAGCTCGCCTTACAAGAAACACACTCTGCTTTTGAGAAAAGAGCACTCTTCTACTCTAGTGTTTTTCCCATAGTGCCAGAACAGTGAGCTTGCTCAGAACAAAAGAACTGTGCTTCCTACACACACGGGCCATTTCTAGTTCAACTCTGCTTAGGAAACTGACAAGAACAGTAGATCCTCTTCAGTCCAATATACTGTCATGCTGGGAACAGACGCCAGTGCTCTTTGCCCTGTGTATGGCAATGGGAGTGCAATAGTGACTCTTCATACCAGAAAACAACTCTTGCTCATAGGACCAGAAACTGCATGGGATTCAACTCCATTTAGGACTGGGACACAAATGCTAGCTCGCCTTACAAGAAACACACTCTGCTTTTGAGAAAGGAGCACTCTTCTACTCTACTGTGTTTCATATAGGGTCCGAACAGTGAGCTTGCTCAGAACAAAAGAAAGGACCTTCCTACACACACGGGACATATCTAGTTCAACTCTGCTTAGGAAACTGACAAGAACAGTAGCTCCTCTTCTGGCCAATACACTGTACTTACTGGGAACAGACGCCAATGCTATTTGCACTGTGTATGGCAATGGGACCACAATAGTGACTCTTCCTACCAGAAAAAAATTCTTGATCATAGGACCAGAAACTGCGTGTGATTCAACTCTATTTAGGACTGGGTAACAAACACTAGCTCGGCTTACAAGAAACACACTCTGCTTTTGAGAAAAGAGCACTCTTCTACTCTACTGTGTTTCCGATAGGGCCAGAACAGTGAGCTTGCTCAGAACAAAAGAAGTGTGCTTTCTACACTCACGGGCCATATCTAGTTCAACTCTGCTTAGAAAACTGACAAGAACAGTAGCTCCTTTTCAGTCCAATACACTGTACTTGCTGAGAACAGATGCAAGTGCTATTTGCACTGTGTATGGCAATGGGAGCGCATTAGTGACTCTTCTTACCAGAAAACAACTCTTCCTCGTAGGACCAGAAACTGCATGGGATTCAACTCCATTTAGGACTGGGAAACAAACGCTAGCTCGCCTTACAAGAAACACACTCTGCTTTTGAGAAAAGAGCACTCTTCTACTCTACTGTGTTTCCTATAAGGCCAGAACAGTAGGCTTGCTCAGAACAAAAGAGCTGTGCTTCCTACACACACAAGACATATCTAGTTCAACTTTGCATAGGAAACTGACAGTAACAGTAGATCCTCTTGAGTCTAAGACACTGTACATGCTGGGAATAGATGCGAGTGCTATTTGCCCTGTGTATGGCAATGGGAGCACAATAGTGACTCTAATTACCAGAAAACTACTCTTGCTTGTAGTACTAGAAACTGCATGTGATTCAACTCCATTTAGGACTGGGAAACCAACGCTAGCTCGCCTTACAAGAAACACATTCTGCTTTTGAGAAAAGAGCACTCTTCTACTCTACTGTGTTTCCTATAGGGCCAGAACAGTCAGCTTGCTCAGAACAAAAGAACTGTGCTTCCTACACACACGGGCCATATCTAGTTCAACTCTGCTTAGGAAATTGACTTGAACAGTAGATCCTCTTCAGTCCAATGCACTGTACTTGCTTAGAACAGACGTGAGTGCTATTTGCACTGTGTATGGCAATGGGAGGGCAATAGTGTCTCTTGTTACCAGAAAAAAACTCTTGCTCATAGGACCAGAAACTGCATGTGATTCAACTGCATTTAGTCCTGGGAAACAAATGCTAGCTCGCCTTACAAGAAACACACTCTGCTTTTGAGAAAAGAGCACTCTTCTACTCTAGTGTTTTTCCCATAGTGCCAGAACAGTGAGCTTGCTCAGAACAAAAGAACTGTGCTTCCTACACACACGGGCCATTTCTAGTTCAACTCTGCTTAGGAAACTGACAAGAACAGTAGATCCTCTTCAGTCCAATATACTGTCATGCTGGGAACAGACGCCAGTGCTCTTTGCCCTGTGTATGGCAATGGGAGTGAAATAGTGACTCTTCATACCAGAAAACAACTCTTGCTCATAGGACCAGAAACTGCATGGGATTCAACTCCATTTAGGACTGGGACACAAATGCTAGCTCGCCTTACAAGAAACACACTCTGCTTTTGAGAAAAGAGCACTCTTCTACTCTACTGTGTTTCATATAGGGTCCGAACAGTGAGCTTGCTCAGAACAAAAGAAAGGACCTTCCTACACACACGGGCCACATCTAGTTCAACTCTGCTTAGGAAACTGACAAGAACAGTAGCTCCTCTTCTGGCCAATACACTGTACTTGCTGGGAACAGACGCCAATGCTATTTGCACTATGTATGGCAATGGGACCACAATAGTGATTCTTCCTACCAGAAAAAAATTCTTGATCATAGGACCAGAAACTGCATGTGATTCAACTCTATTTAGGACTGGGTAACAAACGCTAGCTCGGCTTACAAGAAACACACTCCGCTTTTGAGAAAAGAGCACTCTTCTACTCTACTGTGTTTCCGATAGGGCCAGAACAGTGAGCTTGCTCAGAACAAAAGAAGTGTGCTTTCTACACTCACGGGCCATATCTAGTTCAACTCTGCTTAGAAAACTGACAAGAACAGTAGCTCCTTTTCAGTCCAATACACTGTACTTGCTGAGAACAGATGCAAGTGCTACTTGCACTGTGTATGGCAATGGGAGCACATTAGTGGCTCTTCTTACCAGAAAACAACTCTTCCTCGTAGGACCAGAAACTGCATGGGATTCAACTCCATTTAGGACTGGGAAACAAACGCTAGCTCGCCTTACAAGAAACACACTCTGCTTTTGAGAAAAGAGCACTCTTCTACTCTACTGTGTTTCCTATGTGGTCCGAACAGTTAGCTTGATCAGAACAAAAGAACTGTGCTTCCTACACACACGGGCCATATCTAGTTCAACTCTGCTTAGGAAACTGACAATAGGGGTAGCTCCTCTTCAGTCCAATATACTGTACTTTTTGGGAACAGACGCGAGGGCTATATGCACTGTGTATGGCAATGGGAGCGCAATAGTGACTCTTCTTACTAGAAAACAACTCTTGCTTGTAAGATCAGAAACTGCATGTGATTCAACTCCATTTAGGACTTGGAAACAAACGCTTGCTCGCCTTACAAGAAACATACTCTGCTTTTGAGAAAAGAGCACTCTTCTACTCTACTGTGTTTCCTATAGGGCCAGAACAGTAGGCTTGCTCAGAACAAAAGAACTGTAGTTCCACACACAATGGACATATCTAGTTCAACTTTGATTAGGAAACTGACAAGAACAGTAGCTCCTCTTCAGTCCAAATCACTGTACTTGCTGGGAACAGACGTGAGCGCTATTGGCACTGGGTATGGCAATGGGAGCACAATAGTGACTCTTCTTACCAGAAAACAACTCTTGCTCGTAGGACCAGAAACTGCATGGGATTCAACTCCATTTAGGACTGGTAAAGAAACGCTAGCTTGCCTTACAAGAAACACACTCTGCTTTTGAGAAAAGAGCACTCTTCTACTCTACTGTGTTTCCTACAGGGCCAGAACAGTGAGCTTGCTCAGAACAAAAGAACTGTGCTTCCTACACACACGGGCCATATCTAGTTCAACTCTGCTTAGGAAACTGACAAGAACAGTAGCTCCTCTTCAGTCCAATACACTGTACTTGCTGTGAACAGACGCGAGTGCTATTTGCACTGTGTATGGCAATGTTAGCGCAATAGTGACTCTTCTTACCAAAAAACAACTCTTCCCCGTAGGACCAGAAACTGCAAGTGATTCAACTCCATTTAGAACTGGGAAAAAAAACGCTAGCTCGCCTTAAAGAAACACACTCTGCTTTTGAGAAAAGAGCACTCTTCTACTCTAATGTGTTTCCTATAGGGCCAGAACTTTGAGCTTGCTCAGAACAAAAGAACTGTGCTTCCTACACACAAGGGCCATATCTAGTTCAACTCTGCTTAGGAAACTGACAAGAACAGTAGCTCCTCTTCAGTCCAATACACTGTACTTGCTGTGAACAGACGCGAGTGCTATTTGCACTGTGTGTGGAAATGGGAGCGCAATAGTGACTCTTCTTACCAGAAAACAACTCTTGCTCGTAGGACCAGAAACTGCATGTGATTCAACTCCATTTAGGACTGGGACACAAACGCTAGCTCACCTTACAAGAAACAATCTTTTCTTTTGAGAAAAGAGCACTCTTCTATTTTACTGTGTTTCCTATAGAGCCAGAACAGTGAGCTTGCTCAGAACAAAAGAACTGTGCTTCTACACACATGGGCCATATCTAGTTCAACTCTGCTGAGGAAACTGACAAGAACAGTAGCTCCTCTTCAGTCCAATACACTGTACTTGCTGAGAACAGACGCAAGTGCTATTTGCACTCTGTATGGCAATGGGAGCACATAAGTGACTCTTCTTACCAGAAAACAACTCTTCCTCGTAGGACCAGTAACTGCATGGGATTCAACTCCATTTAGGACTGGGAAACAAACGCTAGCTCGCCTTACAAGAAACACACTCTGCTTTTGAGAAAAGATCACTCTTCTACTCTACTGTGTTTCCTATGTGGTCCGAACAGTTAGCTTGATCAGAACAAAAGAACTGTGCTTCCTACACACACGGGCCATATCTAGTTCAACTCTGCTTAGGAAACTGACAAGAGGAGTAGCTCCTCTTCAGTCCAATATACTGTACTTGTTGGGAACAGACGCGAGTGCTATATGCACTGTGAATGGCAATGGGAGCACAATAGTGACTCTTCTTACTAGAAAACAACTCTTGCTTGTAAGATCAGAAACTGCATGTGATTCAACTCCATTTAGGACTGGGAAACAAACGCTTGCTCGCCTTACAAGAAACATACTCTGCTTTTGAGAAAAGAGCACTCTTCTACTCTACTGTGTTTCCTATAGGGCCAGAACAGTGAGCTTGCTCAGAACAAAAGAACTGTGCTTCCACACACACTGGACTTATCTAGTTCAACTTTGCTTAGGCAACTGACAAGAACAGTAGATCCTCTACAGTCTAATACACTGTAAATGCTGGGAAGAGTCGCGAGTGCTATTTGCCCTGTGTATGGCAATTGGAGCGCAATAGTGACTCTTCTTACCAGAAAACAACTCATGCTCATAGGACCAAAAACTGCATGTGATTCTACTCCATTTCTGACTGGGAAACAAACACTAGATCGCCTTACAAGAAACACACACCGCTTTTGAGAAAAGAGCACTCTTCTACTCTACTGTGTTTCCTATAAGGCCAGAACAGTAGGCTTGCTCAGAACAAAAGAGCTGTGCTTCCTACACACACAAGACATATCTAGTTCAACTTTGCTTAGGAAACTGACAATAACAGTAGATCCTCTTCAGTCTAAGACACTGTACATGCTGGGAATAGATGCGAGTGCTATTTGCCCTGTGTATGGCAATGGGAGCGCAATTGTGACTCTTCTTACCAGAAAACTACTCTTGCTTGTAGGACTAGAAACTGCATGTGATTCAACTCCATTTAGGACTTGGAAACCAACACTAGCTCGCCTTACAAGAAACACATTCTGCTTTTGAGAAAAGAGCACTCTTCTACTCTACTGTGTTTCCTATAGGGCCAGAACAGTGAGCTTGCTCAGAACAAAAGAACTGTGCTTCCTACACACACGGGCCATATCTAGTTCAACTTTATTTAGGAAACTGACAAGAACAGTAGATTCTCTTCTGTCCAATTCACTGTACTAGCTTGGAAAAGACGCGAGTGCTATTTGCACCGTGTATGGCAATGGGAGCGCAATAGTGACTCTTCTTACCAGAAAACAACTCTTGCTCCTAGGACCAGAAACTGCATGGGATTCAACTCCATTTAGGACTGGGAAACTAACACTAGCTTCCATGACAAGAAACACACTCTGCTTTTGAGAAAAGAGCACTCTTCTACTCTACTGTGTTTCCTATGGGGTCCGAACAGTGAGCTTGCTCAGAACAAAAGAACTGTGCTTCCTACACACACGGGCCATATCTAGTTCAACTCTGCTTAGGAAACTGACATGAACAGTAGATCCTCTTGAGTCCAATGCACTGTACTTGCTTAGAACAGACGTGAGCGCTATTTGCACTGTGTATGGCAATGGGAGGGCAATAGTGTCTCTTCTTACCAGAAAAAAACTCTTGCTCATAGTACCAGAAACTGCATGTGATTCAACTCCATTTAGGCCTGGGAAACAAACGCTAGCTCGCCTTACAAGAAACACACTCTGCTTTTGAGAAAAGAGCACTCTTCTACTCTAGTGTGTTTCCCATAGGGCCAGAACAGTGAGCTTGCTCAGAACAAAAGAACTGTGCTTCCTACACACACGGGCCATTTCTAGTTCAACTCTGCTGAGGAAACTGACAAGTACAGTAGATCCTCTTCAATCCAATATACTGTCATGCTGGGAACAGACGCCAGTGCTCTTTGCCCTGTGTATGGCAATGGGAGCGCAATAGTGACTCTTCTTACCAGAAAACAACTCTTGCTCATAGGACCAGAAACTGCATGGGATTCAACTCCATTTAGGACTGGGACACAAATGCTAGCTCGCCTTACAAGAAACACACTCTCCTTTTGAGAAAAGAGCACTCTTCTACTCTACTGTGTTTCATATAGGGTCCGAACAGTGAGCTTGCTCAGAACAAAAGAAAGGAGCTTCCTACACACACAGGCCATATCTAGTTCAACTCTGCTTAGGAAACTGACAAGAACAGTAGCTCCTCTTCTGGCCAATACACTGTACTTGCTGGGAACAGACGCCAATGCTATTTGCACTGTGTATGGCAATGGGACCACAATAGTGACTCTTCCTACCAGAAAAAAATTCTTGATCATAGGACCAGAAACTGCATGTGATTCAACTCTATTTAGGACTGGGTAACAAACGCTAGCTCGGCTTACAAGAAACACACTCTGCTTTTGAGAAAAGAGCTCTCTTCTACTCTACTGTGTTTCCGATAGGGCCAGAACAGTGAGCTTGCTCAGAACAAAAGAAGTGTGCTTTCTACACTCACGGGCCATATCTAGTTCAACTCTGCTTAGAAAACTGACAAGAACAGTAGCTCCTTTTCAGTCCAATACACTGTACTTGCTGAGAACAGACGCAAGTGCTATTTGCACTCTGTATTGTCATGGGAGCGCATTAGTGACTCTTCTTACCAGAAAACAACTCTTCCTTGTAGGACCAGAAACTGCATGGGATTCAACTCCATTTAGGACTGGGAAACAAACGCTAGCTCGCCTTACAAGAAACACACTCTGCTTTTGAGAAAAGAGCACTCTTCTACTCTACTGTGTTTCCTATGTGGTCCTAACAGTTAGCTTGATCAGAAGAAAAGAACGGTGCTTCCTACACACACGGGCCATATCTAGTTCAACTCTGCTTAGGAAACTGACAAGAGGAGTAGCTCCTCTTCAGTCCAATATACTGTACTTGTTGGGAACAGACGCGAGGGCTATATGCACTGCGTATGGCAATGGGAACGCAATAGTGACTCTTCTTACTAGAAAACAACTCTTGCTTGTAAGATCAGAAACTGCATGGGATTCAACTCCATTTAGGACTTGGAAACAAACGCTTGCTCGCCTTACAAGAAACATACTCTGCTTTTGAGAAAAGAGCACTCTTCTACTCTACTGTGTTTCCTATAGGGCCAGAACAGTGAGCTTGCTCAGAACAAAAGAACTGTGCTTCCACACACAATGGACATATCTAGTTCAACTTTGATTATGAAACTGACAAGAACAGTAGATCCTCTTCAGTCTAATACACTGTACATGCTGGGAACAGTCATGAGTGCTATTTGCCCTGTGTATGGCAATTGGAGCGCAATAGTGACTCTTCTTACCAGAAAACAACTCTTGCTCATAGGACCAAAAACTGCATGTGATTCAACTCCATTTCTGACTGGGAAACAAACACTAGATCGCCTTACAGGAAACACACACCGCTTTTGAGAAAAGAGCACTCTTCTACTCTACTGTGTTTCCTATAGGGCCAGAACAGTAGGCTTGCTCAGAATAAAAGAGCTGTGCTTCCTACACACACAAGACATATCTAGTTCAACTTTGCTTAGGAAACTGACAAGAACAGTAGCTCCTCTTCAGTCCAATACACTGTACTTGCTGGGAACAGTCGTGAGCGCTATTTGCACTGTGTATGGCAATGGGAGCACAATAGTGACTCTTCTTACCAGAAAAAAACTCTTGCTCATAGGACCAGAAACTGCATGTGATTCAACTCCATTAAGGACTGAGAAACAAACGCTAGCTTGCCTTACAAAAAACACACTCTGCTTTTGAGAAAGGAGCACTCTTCTACTCTACTGTGTTTCCTATAGGGCCAGAACAGTGAGCTTGCTCAGAACAAAAGAACTGTGCTTCCTACACACAGGGGCCATATCTAGTTCAACTCTGCTTAGGAAACTGACAAGAACAGTAGCTCCTCTTCAGTCCAATACACTGTACTTGCTGGGAACAGACGTGAGCGCTATTTGCACTGTGTATGGCAATGGGAGCACAATAGTGACTCTTCTTACCAGAAAACAACTCTTGTTCGTAGGACCAGAAACTGCATGGGATTCAACTCTATTTAGGACTGGTAAAGAAACGCTAGCTTGCCTTACAAGAAACACACTCTGCTTTTGAGAAAGGAGCACTCTTCTACTCTACTGTGTTTCCTACAGGGCCAGAACAGTGAGCTTGCTCAGAACAAAAGAACTGTGCTTCCTACACACACGGGCCATATCTAGTTCAACTCTGCTTAGGAAACTGACAAGAACAGTAGCTCCTCTTCAGTCCAATACACTGTACTTGCTGTGAACAGACGCGAGTGCTATTTGCACTGTGTATGGCAATGTTAGCGCAATAGTGACTCTTCTTACCAGAAAACAACTCTTCCTCGTAGGACCAGAAACTGCATGTGATTCAACTCCATTTAGGACTGGGAAAAAAAACGCTAGCTCGCCTTAAAGAAACACACTCTGCTTTTGAGAAAAGAGCACTCTTCTACTCTAATGTGTTTCCAATAGGGCCAGAACTTTGAGCATGCTCAGAACAAAAGAACTGTGCTTCCTACACACACGGGCCATATCTAGTTCAACTCTGCTTAGGAAACTGACAAGAACAGTAGCTCCTCTTCAGTCCAATACACTGTACTTGCTGGGAACAGACGTGAGCGCTATGTGCACTGTGTATGGCAATGGGAGCGCAATAGTGACTCTTCTTACCAGAAAACAACTCTTGCTCGTAGGACCAGAAACTGAATGGGATTCAACTCCATTTAGGACTGGGAAACAAACGCTAGCTTGCTTACAAGAAACACACTCTGCTTTTGAGAAAGGAGCACTCTTCTACTCTACTGTGTTTCCTACAGGGCCAGAACAGTGAGCTTGCTCAGAACAAAAGAACTGTGCTTCCTACACACACGAGCCATATCTAGTTCAACTCTGCTTAGGAAACTGACAAGATCAGTAGCTCCTCTTCAGTCCAATACACTGTAATTGCTGTGAACAGACGTGAGTGCTATTTGCACTGTGTATGGCAATGGGAGCGCAATAGTGACTCTTCTTACCAGAAAACAACTCTTGCTCATAGGACCAGAAATTGCATGTGATTAAACTCCATTTAGGATTGGGAAACAAACGCTAGCTCGCCTTACAAGAAACACACTCTGCTTTTGAGAAAAGAGCACTCTTCTACTCTACTGTGTTTCCTAAAGGGCCAGAACAGTGAGCTTGCTCAGAACAAAAGAACTGTGCTTCCTACACACACGGGCCATATCTAGTTCAACTCTGCTTAGGAAACTGAGAAGAACAGTAGCTCCTCTTCAGTCCAATACACTGTACTTGCTGTGAACAGACGCGAGTGCTATTTGCACTGTGTGTGGCAATGGGAGTGCAATAGTGACTCTTCTTACCAGAAAACAACTCTTGCTCGTAGGACCAGAAACTGCATGTGATTCAACTCCATTTAGGACTGGGACACAAACGCTAGCTCATCTTAAAAGAAACACTCTTTGCTTTTGAGAAAAGAGCACTCTTCTATTCTACTGTGTTTCCTATAGAGCCAGAACAGTGAGCTTGCTCAGAACAAAAGAACTGTGCTTCTACACACATGGGCCATATCTAGTTCAACTCTGCTGAGGAAACTGACAAGAACAGTAGCTCCTCTTCAGTCCAATACACTGTACTTGCTGAGAACAGACGCAAGTGCTATTTGCACTCTGTATGGCAATGGGAGGGCATTAGTGACTCTTCTTACCAGAAAACAACTCTTCCTCGTTGCTGTGGGATGGTCTGTATGTCAAGTGTGTTGCTGATTGGTCAGTAAATAAATCACTGATTGGCCATTGGCTAGGCAGGAAGTATAGGCGGGACAAGGAAAAGAATTCTGGGAAGTGGAAGGCTGAGTGGGGGAGACACTGCCAGCCGCCATGAGGACAAGGAAGATGTAAAGTACCGGTAAGCCACAAGCCATGTGGCAAAGTAAAGATTAATAGAAATGGGCTAAATATAAGCGTAAGAGCTAGACAATAACAGGCCTGAGCTAATGGCCAAGCAGTTTAAATAATGTAAAAGTCTGTATGTTTATTTTATAAGTGGGCTCTGAGACTGGCGGGACTTGGTGGTGGGAGCTGGAGAGAAATTCTCCAGCAACAAATGGCGTCCAACGTGGTGGCAAGAGTTTCCACCTAAAAACTTAGAAAAAAGATTCTAAAACGGACCTAAAACAGCTTCCTAATTGTCTCTCTCAAATAAGTGGCAGCTGCCGGTTTGAGCTACTGGCGGGTTCCTAGTGTGCGCTCTCGACCTGCAGTATGGTGGGAATGAGGCCTCTGCAAGTAGCACATTAAACTGTGTGGTGAATTTAGCCTTTGCTAGTACAAAACAAAAAAAGAGGTTCCTGGGCTACACGCTACTTTGGTAAAAGTGTAGACCCACTATTTCTGAGAGTCATGGCTCCCAGAGCTGGCGGAAAGCGGACCGCCGCCATGTTGGGAAGCTGAAGTGGGCAGAGCCAGCAGCCACTGCGCCATTTCAGGCTTAGAAGGCTGCAGTTTAAAGCAATAGGCTCACGCTAATATAAAAAAATAAGCCACGTAAAGATGGCTACCACACAGAGAATCTGGATTATGTTCTCTTTGATATTCGTAACTGCAGAAAAACATTTGATTGTAAAAGCTGTTGAGTTATGCCAAAATGTATATTTTAAAGGTACCTTGACTTCAAAATTTGAATATAAGGATATGTTGCTTTGGAAAGGAGACTCTGCTCTTGTTTCCACAGAAAGCCAGAGACTATGGATTTGTTCCAGATTAAGATACATCAGGTTTGACCAGCCAAGACCCCCTGAAAGGTCTCCAATGACACCATGGCCCAGATGATTCAACATCCAGAATGGTTTCAAGTCAACTGGCTCAGATATACAGCCTCACGGACTACTCCATGATCCTAAAATTTTCTTTCTGTCTTCAGAAGATACAGCGCCCCCCTCCAGCAGGAAGTAGTAAGAGAAGCTACGCCCAAATTCCCAAATATACCAAGCTGGCTTTAGAGATGGAATTGGCTCACTCCCCCTCTAAACCCAGACATATTGCTCAAAAAAAAAAAATGGTTAAGAGATTCTTGTGTCCCAAATCAGAAGAGCCCTCTGGTGTGGGACAGAGAAAAACCAATATTTTTATTTAAATCAGGTTGATTATAAATACAATCTCTTTCTAAAACAAAAAGGGGGATAGTTTAGATATGATAGGATGAAAGGGTAGATTATTGAACCTACTTTTAAAGAGTAACAACTTGTTTAAAATGTTTTACATTGCTATAGATTTTAGTTTATTGATACAAATTTAAACTTAATTTTGTTATACTGTATATATATTTCTATTCTTGTTTGAGGTATTATGTTTATGTAACTCATTTAAAATTGTAATGGATAATTAAAAAATAGATTAATAGTTAGTCATCTATGATAATATTTGTAGCCATGTTAGTTAAGTCTTCTAGGTATACATAGATATATTTCAGATAGATAGGTAGTCTTCAAACACTTCAAAGACCTACAGAATATGGCATTTAAAATGTTTTAAAAATTTAGACTTTTTGGACAATGAGACATGTCTACTCCTGACAGCACCGATTTACTTCAGAGAGGAGGATGGGCATCGAAGACACTCCATATGGAGTTTATCTTCACCTTGACAAAAATAGCCATTTGGGCAAGAAACTGTTCTTGCCTGGACTGCTTGATCAACTGGACATGCAGGACCCATAGAAAGATGACCACTGAACTTTGCTTGACAAAATGGTCCTTCAGGTTCCTGCTTTGCAGAGAAAACTGCCAGACATTCTACAAGACACAGAGAAAAGTAAATAAGAGACTCTAGGCCTGTGGGCTGAAGACAGATGCCCCAACTTTACAAGAGAACTTTGAATGACTGTCCAGGCTGCCAGCTGTCTCTGTCTACCCTACAAGACTCCTAAAAGTTGCTTATATCCTTCTCCATTTCTCAGGTAGTAGTATATCCTTCTGAGGTCTTTGATGTGGTTAAAGACTAGATACTTACAATTTTCCTTAGTTATAATAAAAGATAAGTTAGATATAAAACCTTAAACTTACAAATATAAGATAGATAGGATCTCTTCTTTAATATTGTAACTGTAATTCTTGCTTGATAATTGTTTTGTTATATGTAATTTTACTATGTTAAAGTTAAAACCTTCCTTTTTAAGAAAAGAAAAGGGGAAGTGCTGTGGGATGGTCTGTATGTCAAGTGTGTTGCTGATTGGTCAGTAAATAAATCACTGATTGGCCATTGGCTAGGCAGGAAGTATAGGCGGGACAAGGAAAAGAATTCTGGGAAGTGGAAGGCTGAGTGGGGGAGACACTGCCAGCCGCCATGAGGACAAGGAAGATGTAAAGTACCGGTAAGCCACAAGCCATATGGCAAAGTAAAGATTAATAGAAATGGGCTAAATATAAGAGTAAGAGCTAGACAATAACAGGCCTGAGCTAATGGCCAAGCAGTTTAAATAACGTAAGAGTCTGTATGTTTATTTTATAAGTGGGCTCTGAGACTGGCGGGACTTGGTGGTGGGAGCTGGAGAGAAATTCTCCAGCAACACCTCGTAGGACCAGAAACTGCATGGGATTCAACTCCATTTAGGACTGGGAAACAAACGCTAGCTCGCCTTACAAGAAACACACTCTGCTTTTGAGAAAAGAGCACTCTTCTACTCTACTGTGTTTTGTATGTGGTCCGAACAGTTAGCTTGATCAGAACAAAAGAACTGTGCTTCCTACACACACGGGCCATATCTAGTTCAACTCTGCTTAGGAAACTGACAAGAGGAGTAGCTCCTCTTCAGTCCAATATACTGTACTTGTTGGGAACAGACGCGAGTGCTATATGCACTGTGTATGGCAATGGGAGCACAATAGTGACTCTTCTTACTAGAAAACAACTCTTGCTTGTAAGATCAGAAACTGCATGTGATTCAACTCCATTTAGGACTGGGAAACAAACGCTTGCTCGCCTTACAAGAAACATACTCTGCTTTTGAGAAAAGAACACTCTTCTACTCTACTGTGTTTCCTATATGGCCAGAACAGTGAGCTTGCTCAGAACAAAAGAACTGTGCCTCCACACACACTGGACTTATCTAGTTCAACTTTGCTTAGGCAACTGACAAGAACAGTAGATCCTCTACAGTCTAATACACTGTAAATGCTGGGAAGAGTCGCGAGTGCTATTTGCCCTGTGTATGGCAATTGGAGCGCAATAGTGACTCTTCTTACCAGAAAACAACTCTTGCTCATAGGACCAAAAACTGCATGTGATTCTACTCCATTTCTGACTGGGAAACAAACACTAGATCGCCTTACAAGAAACACACACCGCTTTTGAGAAAAGAGCACTCTTCTACTCTACTGTGTTTCCTATAGGGCCAGAACAGTAGGCTTGCTCAGAACAAAAGAGCTGTGCTTCCTACACACACAAGATATATCTAGTTCAACTTTGCTTAGGAAACTGACAATAACAGTAGATCCTCTTCAGTCTAAGACACTGTACATGCTGGGAATAGATGCGAGTGCTATTTGCCCTGTGTATGGCAATGGGAGCGCAATAGTGACTCTTCTTACCAGAAAACTACTCTTGCTTGTAGGACTAGAAACTGCATGTGATTCAACTCCATTTAGGACTGGGAAACCAACACTAGCTCACCTTACAAGAAACACATTCTGCTTTTGAGAAAAGAGCACTCTTCTACTCTACTGTGTTTCCTATAGGGCCAGAACAGTGAGCTTGCTCAGAACAAAAGAACTGTGCTTCCTACACACACGGGCCATATCTAGTTCAACTTTATTTAGGAAATTGACAAGAACAGTAGATTCTCTTCTGTCCAATTCACTGTACTAGCTTGGAAAAGACGCGAGTGCTATTTGCACTGTGTATGGCAATGGGAGCGCAATAGTGACTCTTCTTACCAGAAAACAACTCTTGCTCCTAGGACCAGAAACTGCATGGGATTCAACTCCATTTAGGACTAGGAAACAAACACTAGCTTCCATGACAAGAAACACACTCTGCTTTTGAGAAAAGAGCACTCTTCTACTCTACTGTGTTTCCTATGGGGTCCGAACAGTGAGCTTGCTCAGAACAAAAGAACTGTGCTTCCTACACACACGGGCCATATCTAGTTCAACTCTGCTTAGGAAACTGACATGAACAGTAGATCCTCTTGAGTCCAATGCACTGTACTTGCTTAGAACAGACGTGAGCGCTATTTGCACTGTGTATGGCAATGGGAGGGCAATAGTGTCTCTTCTTACCAGAAAAAAACTCTTGCTCATAGGACCAGAAACTGCATGTGATTCAACTCCATTTAGGCCTCGGAAACAAACGCTAGCTCGCCTTACAAGAAACACACTCTGCTTTTGAGAAAAGAGCACTCTTCTACTCTAGGGTGTTTCTCATAGGGCCAGAACAGTGAGCTTGCTCAGAACAAAAGAACTGTGCTTCCTACACACACGGGCCATTTCTAGTTCGACTCTGCTTAGGAAACTGAAAGAACAGTAGATCCTCTTCAGTCCAATATACTGTCATGCTGGGAAAAGACGCCAGTGCTATTTGCCCTGTGTATGGCAATGGGAGCGCAATAGTGACTCTTCTTACCAGAAAACAACTCTTGCTCATAGGACCAGAAACTGCATGGGATTCAACTCCATTTAGGACTGGGACACAAATGCTAGCTCGCCTTACAAGAAACACACTCTGCTTTTGAGAAAAGAGCACTCTTCTACTCTACTGTGTTTCATATAGGGTCCGAACAGTGAGCTTGCTCAGAACAAAAGAAAGGAGCTTCCTACACACACAGGCCATATCTAGTTCAACTCTGCTTAGGAAACTGACAAGAACAGTAGCTTCTCTTCTGGCCAATACACTGTACTTGCTGGGAACAGACGCCAATGCTATTTGCACTGTGTATGGCAATGGGACCACAATAGTGACTCTTCCTACCAGAAAAAAATTCTTGATCATAGGACCAGAAACTGCATGTGATTCAACTCTATTTAGGACTGGGTAACAAACGCTAGCTCGGCTTACAAGAAACACACTCCACTTTTGAGAAAAGAGTACTCTTCTACTCTACTGTGTTTCCGATAGGGCCAGAACAGTGAGTTTGCTCAGAACAAAAGAAGTGTGCTTTCTACACTCACGGGCCATATCTAGTTCAACTCTGCTTAGAAAACTGACAAGAACAGTAGCTCCTTTTCAGTCCAATACACTGTACTTGCTGAGAACAGACACAAGTGCTATTTGCACTGTGTATGGCAATGGGAGCGCATTAGAGACTCTTCATACCAGAAAACAACTCTTCCTGGTAGGACCAGAAACTGCATGGGATTCAACTCCATTTAGGACTGGGAAACAAACGCTAGCTCGCCTTACAAGAAACACACTCTGCTTTTGAGAAAAGAGCACTCTTCTACTCTACTGTGTTTCCTATGTGGTCCGAACAGTTAGCTTGATCAGAACAAAAGAACTGTGCTTCCTACACACACGGGCCATATCTAGTTCAACTCTGCTTAGGAAACTGACAATAGGGGTAGCTCCTCTTCAGTCCAATATACTGTACTTGTTGGGAACAGACGCGAGGGCTATATGCACTGTGTATGGCAATGGGAGCGCTATAGTGACTCTTCTTACTAGAAAACAACTCTTGCTTGTAAGATCAGAAACTGCATGTGATTCAACTCCATTTAGGACTTGGAAACAAACGCTTGCTCGCCTTACAAGAAACATACTCTGCTTTTGAGAAAAGAGCACTCTTCTACTCTACTGTGTTTCCTATAGGGCCAGAACAGTGAGCTTGCTCAGAACAAAAGAACTGTGCTTCCACACACAATGGACATATCTAGTTCAACTTTGATTAGGAAACTGACAAGAAGAGTAGATCCTCTTCAGTCTAATACACTGTACATGCTGGGAACAGTCACGAGTGCTATTTGCCCTGTGTATGGCAATTGGAGCGCAATAGTGACTCTTCTTACCAGAAAACAACTCTTGCTCCTAGGACCAAAAACTGCATGTGATTCAACTCCATTTCTGACTGGGAAACAAACGCTAGCTCGATTTACAAGAAACACACTCTGCTTTTGAGAAAGGAGCACTCTTCTGCTCTACTGTGATTCCTATAGGGCCAGAACAGTGAGCTTGCTCAGAACAAAAGAACTGTGCTTCCTACACACACGGGCCATATCTAGTTCAACTCTGCTTAGGAAACTGACAAGAACAGTAGCTCCTCTTCAGTCCAATACACTGTACTTGCTGGGAACAGTCGCCAGTGCTATTTGCACTGTGTATGGCAATGGGAGCACAATAGTGACTCTTCTTACCAGAAAACAACTCTTCCTCGTAGGACCAGAAACTGCAAGTGATTCAACTCCATTTAGGACTGGGAAAAAAAACGCTAGCTCGCCTTAAAGAAACACACTCTGCTTTTGAGAAAAGAGCACTCATCTACTCTAATGTGTTTCCCATAGGGCCAAACTTTGAGCATGCTCAGAACAAAAGAACTGTGCTTCCTACACACACGGGCCATATCTAGTTCAACTCTGCTTAGGAAACTGACAAGAACAGTAGCTCCTCTTCAGTCCAATACACTGTACTTGCTGTGAACAGACGTGAGTGCTATTTGCACTGTGTATGGCAATGGGAGCGCAATAGTGACTCTTCTTACCAGAAAACAACTCTTGCTCATAGGACCAGAAATTGCATGTGATTAAACTCCATTTAGGATTGGGAAACAAACGCTAGCTCGCCTTACAAGAAACACACTCTGCCTTGAGAAAAGAACACTCTTCTACTCTACTGTGTTTCTTAAAGGGCCAGAACAGTGAGCTTGCTCAGAACAAAAGAACTGTGCTTCTACACACACGGGCCATATCTAGTTCAACTCTGCTGAGGAAACTGACAAGAACAGTAGATCCTCTTCAGTCCAATACACTGTACTTGCTGAGAACAGACGCAAGTGCTATTTGCACTCTGTATGGCAATGGGAGCGCATTAGTGACTCTTCTTACCAGAATACAACTCTTACTCGTAGGACCAGAAACTGCATGTGATTCACCTCCATTTAGGACTGGGAAAAAAACACTAGCTCGCCTTAAAGAAACACACTCTGCTTTTGAGAAAAGAGCACTCTTCTACTCTACTGTGTTTCCTATGGTGTCCGAACAGTGAGCTTGATCAGAACAAAAGAACTGTGCTTCCTGCACACACGGGCCATATCTAGTTCAACTCTGCTAGAAACTGACAAGAACAGTAGCTCCTCTTCAGTCCAATACACTGTACTTGCTGGGAACAGACGCAAGTTCTATTTGCACTGTGTATGGCAATGGGAGCACATAGTGACTCTTCTTACCAGAAAACAACTCTTGCTCGTAGGACCAGAAACTGAATGGGATTCAACTCCATTTAGGACTGGGAAACAAAACGCTAGCTTGCCTCACAGGAAACACACTCTGCTTTTGAGGAAAGGAGCACTCTTCTACTCTACTGTGTTTCCTACAGGGCCAGAACAGTGAGCTTGCTCAGAACAAAAGAACTGTTGCTTCCTACACACACGGGCCATATCTAGTTCAACTCTGC
Source organism: Peromyscus eremicus (assembly GCF_949786415.1). NCBI lineage: Eukaryota > Metazoa > Chordata > Mammalia > Rodentia > Cricetidae > Peromyscus > Peromyscus eremicus. The sequence goes on along the minus strand of NW_026737066.1, from coordinate 16,980 downwards.
TTAGGAAACTGACAAGAACAGTAGCTCCTCTTCAGTCCAATACACTGTACTTGCTGTGAACAGACATGAGTGCTATTTGCACTGTGTATGGCAATGGGAGTGCAATAGTGACTCTTCTTACCAGAAAACAACTCTTGCTCATAGGACCAGAAATTGCATGTGATTAAACTCCATTAGGATTGGAAACAAACGCTAGCTCGCCTTACAAGAAACACACTCTGCTTTTGAGAAAGGAGCACTCTTCTACTCTACTGTGTTTCCTATAGAGCCAGAACAGTGAGCTTGCTCAGAACAAAAGAACTGTGCTTCCTACACACACGGGCAATATCTAGTTCAACTCTGCTTAGGAAACTGACAAGAAACAGTAGCTCCTCTTCAGTCCAATACACTGTACTTGCTGTGAACAGACGCGAGTGCTATTTGCACTGTGTGTGGGCAATGGAGCGCAATAGTGACTCTTCATACCAGAAAACAACTCTTGCTCATATGACCAGAAACTGCATGTGATTCAACTCCATTTAGGACTGGGACACAAACGATAGCTCACCTTACAAGAAACACACTCTGCTTTTGAGAAAAGAGCACTCTTCTACTCTACTGTGTTTCCTATGGGTCCGAAACAGTGAGCTTGCTCAGAACAAATGAACTGTGCTTCCTACACACACGGGCCATATATAGTGCAACTCTGCTTAGGAAACTGACAAGAAGAGTAGCTACTCTTCATTCCAATACACTGTACTTGCTGGGAACAGACGCGAGTGCTATTTGCACTGTGTATGGCAAAGGGAGCGCAATAGTGAGTTTCCTTAACAGAAAACAACACTTAGCGTAGGATCAAAAACTTAATGTGATTCAACGCCACTTATGACTGGAAAACAATCGATAGCTCACCTTACAATAAACACATTCTGCTTTTGAGAAAAGAGCACTCTTCTACGCTACTGTGTTTCCAATTGGGCCAGAACAGTGAGCTTGCTCAGAACAAAAGAACTGTGCTTTCTACACACACGGCCATATCTAGCTCAACTCTGCTTAGGAAACTGACAAGAACAGTAGCTCCTCTTCAGTCCAATAAACGGTACTTGTTGAGAACAGAGGCAAGTGCTATTTGCACTGTGTATGGCAATGGGAGCGCAAAAGTGACTCTTCTTACCAGAAAACAACTCTTGCTCATAAGACCAGAAACTGCATGTGATTCAACTCCATTTAGGACTGGGAAACAAACGCTAGCTCGCCTTACAAGAAACACACTCTGCTTTTGAGAAAAGAGCACTCTTCTACTCTACTGTGTTTCCTGTGGGGCCCGAACTGTGAGCTTGATCAGAACTAAAGAACTGTGCTTCCTGCACACACGGGCCATATCTAGTTCAACTCTGCTTAGGAAACTTACAAGAACAGTAGATCCTCTTCAGTCAAATGCACTGTACTTGCTTGGAACAGACATGAGTGCTATTTGCACTGTGTATGGCAATGGGAGGGCAATAGAGTCTCTTCATACCAGAAAACAACTCTTGCTCATAGGAGCAGAAACTGCATGTTATTCAACTCCATTTAGGACTGGGACACAAATGCTAGCTCGCCTTACAAGAAACACACTCTGCTTTTGAGAAAAGAGCAGTCTTCTACTCTACTGTGTTTACTAAAGCGCAAGAATAGTGAGCTTGCTCAGAACAAAAGAACTGTGCTTCCTACACACACGGGCCATTTCTAGTTCAACTCTGCTTAGGAAACTGACAAGAACAGTAGATCCTCTTCAGTCCAATATACTGTCATGCTGGGAAGAGACGCCAGTGCTATTTGCCCTGTGTATGACCAAGGGAGCACAATAGTGACTCTTCTTACCAGAAAACAACTCTTGCTCGTAGGACCAGAAACTGCATGGGATTCAACTCCATTTAGGACTGGGAAACAAACGCTAGCTCGCCTTACAAGAAACCCACTCTGCTTTTGAGAAAAGAGCACTCTTCTACTATACTGTGTTTCCTATAGGGCCAGAACAGTAGGCTTACTCAGAACAAAAGAACTGTGCTTCCTACACACACGGGACATATCTAGTTCAATTTTGCTTAGGAACCTGACAAGAACAGTAGATCCTCTTCAGTCTAATACACTGTACATGCTGGGAACAGTCGCCAGTGCTATTTGCCCTGTGTATGGCAGTGGGAGCGCAATAGTGACTCTTCTTAGAAGAAAACAACTCTTGCTTGTAGGACTAGAAACTGCATGTGATTCAACTCCATTTCTGACTGGGAAACAATCGCTAGCTCACCTTACAAGAAACACACTCTGCTTTTGAGAAAAGAGCACTCTTCTACTCTACTCTCAGTTAGGAAACTGACAAGAACAGTAGATCCTCTTCAGTCCAAAATACTGTCATGCTGGGAACAGACGCCAGTGCTATTTGCCCTGTGTATGACAAAGGGAGCGCAATAGTGACTCTTCTTACCAGAAAACAACTTTTGCTTGTAGGAGAAGAAACTGCATGGGATTCAACTCCTTTTCTGACAGGGAAACAAACACTAACTCGCCTTACAAGAAACACACTCTGCTTTTGAGAAAAGAGCACTCTTCTCCTCTACTGTGTTTCCTATGTGGTTCGAACAGTGAGCTTGCTCAGAACAAAAGAACTGTGCTTCTACACCCACGGGCCATATCTAGTTCAATTCTGCTTAGGAAACTGACAAGAACAGTAGCTTCTCTTCAGTCCAATACACTGTACTTGCAGAGAACAGACGCAAGTGCTATTTGCACTGTGTATGGCAATGGGAGCGCAACAGTGACTCTTCTTAGCAGAAAACATCTCTTGCTCTTAGGACCAGAAACTGCATGGGATTCAACTCCATTTAGGACTGGGAAACAAACGCTAGCTCTCCTTACAAGAAACACACTCTGCTTTTGAGAAAAGAGCACTCTTCTACTCTACTGTGTTTCCTATAGGGCCAGAACAGTGAGCTTGCTCAGAACAAAAGAACTGTGCTTTCTACACACACGGGCCTATTCTAGTTCAACTCTGCTTAGGAAACTGACAAGAACAGTAGATCCTCTTCAGTCGAATACACTGTACATGCTGGGAATAGACGCCAGTGCTATTTGCACTGTGTATGGCAAAGGGAGCACAATAGTGACTTTCCTTACCAGAAAACAACTCTTGCTCGTAGGACCAGAAACTGCATGTGATTCAACTCCATTTAGGACTGGGAAACAATTGCTACCTCACCTCACAAGAAACACTCTATGCTTTTGAGAAAAGAGCACTCTTCTATTCTACTGTGTTTCCTATAGTGCCAGAACAGTGAGCTTGCTCAGAACAAAAGAACTGTGCTTCTACACACATGGACCAAATCTAGTTCAATTCTGCTTAGGAAACTGACAAGAACAGTAGCTTCTCTTCAGTCCAATACACTGTACTTGCTGAGAACAGACGCAAGTTTTATTTGCACTGTGTATGGCAATGGGAGCGCAATAGTGACTCTTATTACCAGAAAACAACTCTACCACGTAGGACCAGAAACTGCATGGGATTCAACTCCATTTAGGACTGGGAAACAAACGCTAGCTCGCCTTACAAGAAACACACTCTGCTTTTGAGAAAAGAGCACTCTTCTACTCTACTGTGTTTCCTAAAGGGCCAGAACAGTGAGCTTGCTCAGAACAAAAGAACTGTTCTTCCTACACACACGGGCCATATCTAGTTCAACTCTGCTTAGGAAACTAACAAGAACAGTAGCTCCTCTTCAGTCCAATACACTGTACTTGCTCTGAACAGACGCGAGTGCTATTTGCACTGTGTGTGGCAATGGGAGCACAATAGTGACTCTTCTTACCAGAAAACAACCCTTGCTCATAGGACCAGAAACTGCATGTGATTCAACTCCATTTAGGACTGGGACACAAACGCTAGCTCACCTTACAAGAAACACTCTTTGCTTTTGAGAAAAGAGCACACTTCTATTCTACTGTGTTTCCTATAGAGCCAGAACAGTGAGTTTGCTCAGAACAAAAGAACTGTGCTTCTACACACACGGGGCATATCTAGTTCAACTCTGCTGAGGAAACTGACAAGAACAGTAGCTTCTCTTCAGTCCAATACACTGTACTTGCTGAGAACAGACGCAAGTGCTATTTGCACTCTGTATGGCAATGGGAGTGCATTAGTGACTCTTCTTACCAGAAAACAACTCTTCCTCATAGGACCAGAAACTGCATGTGATTCAACTCCATTTAGGACTGGGAAAAAAACGCTAGCTCGCCTTAAAGAAACACACTCTGCTTTTGAGAAAAGAGCACTCTTCTACTCTACTGTGTTTCCTATGGTGTCCGAACAGTGAGCTTGATCAGAACAAAAGAACTGTGCTCCCTACACACACGGGCCATATCTTGTTCAACTCTATTTGGAAACTGACAGAAACAGTAGATCCTCTTCAATCCAATATATTGTCATGCTGGGAACAGTCTCCAGTGCTATTTGCCCTGTGTATGACAAAGGGAGCGCAATAGTGACTCTTCTTACCAGAAAACAACTCTTGCTGATAGGACAAGAAACTGCATGTGATTCAACTCCATTTAGGACTGGGACACAAACGCTAGCTCGCCTTACAAGAAACACACTCTGCTTTTGAGAAAAGAGCACTCTTCTACTCTACTGTGTTTCCTATAGGGCCAGAACAGTGAGCTTGCTCAGAACAAAAGAAAGGTGCTTCCTACACACACAGGCCGTATCTAGTTCAACTCTGCTTAGGAAACTGACAAGAACAGTAGCTCCTCTTCTGTCCAATACACTGTACTTGCTGCGAACAGACGCCAATGCTATTTGACCTGTGTATGGCAATGGGAGCGCAATAGTGACTCTTCTTACCAGAAAAAAACTCTTGATCATAGGACCAGAAACTGCATGTGATTCAACTCTATTTAAGACTGGGAAACAAACGCTAACTTGGCTTACAAGAAACACACTGTGCTTTTGAGAAAAGAGCACTCTTCTACTCTACCGTGTTTCCTATAGGGCCAGAACAGTGAGCATGCTCAGAACAAAAGAACTGTGCTTCCTACACACAAGAACATATCTAGTTCAACTCTGCTTAGGAAACTGACAAGAACAGTAGATCCTCTTCAACGAATACACTGTACATGCTGGGAATAGACGCCAGTGCTATTTGCACTGTGTATGGCAAAGGGAGCACAATAGTGACTTTCCTTACCAGAAAACAACTCTTGCTCATAGGACCAAAAACTGCATGTGATTCAACTCCATTTATGACTGGGAAACAATTACTAGCTCACCTTACAAAAAACACTCTCTGCTTTTGAGAAAAGAGCACTCTTCAATTCTACTGTGTTTCCTACAGGGCCAGAACAGTGAGCTTGCTCAGATCAAAAGAACTGTACTTCTACACACACGGGCCATATCTAGTTCAACTCTGCATATGAAACTGACAAGAACAGTAGCTCCTGTGCAGTCCAATACACTGTACTTGCTGAGAACAGACGCAAGTTCTATTTGCACTGTGTATGGCAATGGGAGCGCAATGTTGACTCTTCTTACCAGAAAACAACTCTTCCACGTAGGACCAGAAACTGCATGGGATTCAACTCCATTTAGGACATGGAAACAAACACTAGCTCGCCTTATAAGAAATACACTCTGCTTTTGAGAAAAGAGCACTCTTCTACTCTACTGTGTTTCCTGGGGTCCGAACAGTGAGCTTTCTCAGAACAAAAGAACTATGCTTCCTACACACACGGGCCATATCTAGTTCACTCCTCTAAGGAAACTGAAAAGAACAGTAGCTCCTCTTCAGTCCAATACACTGTACTTTCTGGGAACAAACGCGAGTACTATATGCGCTGTGTATGGCAATGGGAGCTCAATAGTGACAGTGACTCTTCTTACTAGAAAACAACTCTTGCTTGTAAGACCAGAATCTGCATGTGATTCAACTCCATTTAGGACTGGGAAACAAACGCTAGCTGGCCTTAGAAGAAACACACTCTGCTTTTGAGAAAAGAGCACTCTTCTACACTACTGTGTTTCCTATAGGGCCAGAACAGTAGGCTTGCTCAGAACAAAAGAATTGTGCTTCCTACACACACGGGCCATATCTAGTTCAACTCTGCTTAGGGAACTGACAAAAACAGTAGATCCTCTTCAGTCTAATACACTGTACATGCTGGGAACAGTCGCGAGTGCTATTTGCCCTGTGTATGGCAAAGGGAGCGCAATAGTGACTCTTCTTACCAGAAAAAAACCCTTCCTTCTAGGACTAGGAACTGCATGTGATTCAACTCCATTTAGGACTGGGAAACAAATGCTAGCTCGCCTTACAAGAAACACACTGTGCTTTTGAGAAAAGAGCACTCTTCTACTCTACTGTGTTTCCTATAGGGCCAGAACAGTGAGCTTGCTCAGAACAAAAGTAATGTGCTTCCTACACACACGGGCCATATCTAGTTCAACTTTGCTTAGGAAACTGACAAGAACAGTAGATCCTCTTGAGTCCAATACACTGTACATGCTGGGAACAGACGCGAGTGTTATTTGCCCTGTGTATGGCAATGGGAGAGCAATAGTGACTCTTCTTACCAGAAAACAACTCTTGCTCATAGGATAAAAAACTGCATGTGATTCAATTCCATTTTTGACTGGAAAACAAACACTAGATCACCTTATAAGAAACACACTCTTCTTTTGAGAAAAGAGCACTCTTCTACTCTACTGTGTTTCCTATGGGTTCGGAACAGTGTGCTTGCTCAGAACAAAAGAACTGTGCTTCCTACACAAACGGGCCATATCTAGTTCAACTCTGCTTAGGAAACTGACAAGAATAGTAGCTCCTCTTCTGTCCAATACACTGTACTTGCTGGGAACAGACGTGAGTGCTATTTGCACTGTATATGGCAATGGGCGGGCAATAGTGACTCTTTTTACCAGAAAACAACTCTTGCTCGTAGGACCAAAAACTGCATGTGATTCAACTCTATTTAGAACTGGGAAACAAATGCTAGCTTGACTTACAAGATACACACTCTGCTTTTGAGAAAAGAGCACTCTTCTACTCTACTGTGTTTCCTATGTGGTTCGAACAGTGAGCTTGCTCAGAACAAAAGAACTGTGCTTCTACACCCACGGGCCATATCTAGTTCAATTCTGCTTAGGAAACTGACAAGAACAGTAGCTTCTCTTCAGTCCAATACACTGTACTTGCAGAGAACAGACGCAAGTGCTATTTGCACTGTGTATGGCAATGGGAGCGCAACAGTGACTCTTCTTAGCAGAAAACATCTCTTGCTCTTAGGACCAGAAACTGCATGGGATTCAACTCCATTTAGGACTGGGAAACAAACGCTAGCTCTCCTTACAAGAAACACACTCTGCTTTTGAGAAAAGAGCACTCTTCTACTCTACTGTGTTTCCTATAGGGCCAGAACAGTGAGCTTGCTCAGAACAAAAGAACTGTGCTTTCTACACACACGGGCCATTTCTAGTTCAACTCTGCTTAGGAAACTGACAAGAACAGTAGATCCTCTTCAGTCGAATACACTGTACATGCTGGGAATAGACGCCAGTGCTATTTGCACTGTGTATGGCAAAGGGAGCACAATAGTGACTTTCCTTACCAGAAAACGACTCTTGCTCGTAGGACCAGAAACTGCATGTGATTCAACTCCATTTAGGACTGGGAAACAATTGCTACCTCACCTTACAAGAAACACTCTATGCTTTTGAGAAAAGAGCACTCTTCTATTCTACTGTGTTTCCTATAGTGCCAGAACAGTGAGCTTGCTCAGAACAAAAGAACTGTGCTTCTACACACATGGACCAAATCTAGTTCAATTCTGCTTAGGAAACTGACAAGAACAGTAGCTTCTCTTCAGTCCAATACACTGTACTTGCTGAGAACAGACGCAAGTTTTATTTGCACTGTGTATGGCAATGGGAGCGCAATAGTGACTCTTATTACCAGAAAACAACTCTACCACGTAGGACCAGAAACTGCATGGGATTCAACTCCATTTAGGACTGGGAAACAAACGCTAGCTCGCCTTACAAGAAACACACTCTGCTTTTGAGAAAAGAGCACTCTTCTACTCTACTGTGTTTCCTAAAGGGCCAGAACAGTGAGCTTGCTCAGAACAAAAGAACTGTTCTTCCTACACACACGGGCCATATCTAGTTCAACTCTGCTTAGGAAACTGACAAGAACAGTAGCTCCTCTTCAGTCCAATACACTGTACTTGCTCTGAACAGACGCGAGTGCTATTTGCACTGTGTGTGGCAATGGGAGCACAATAGTGACTCTTCTTACCAGAAAACAACCCTTGCTCATAGGACCAGAAACTGCATGTGATTCAACTCCATTTAGGACTGGGACACAAACGCTAGCTCACCTTACAAGAAACACTCTTTGCTTTTGAGAAAAGAGCACACTTCTATTCTACTGTGTTTCCTATAGAGCCAGAACAGTGAGCTTGCTCAGAACAAAAGAACTGTGCTTCTACACACACGGGGCATATCTAGTTCAACTCTGCTGAGGAAACTGACAAGAACAGTAGCTTCTCTTCAGTCCAATACACTGTACTTGCTGAGAACAGACGCAAGTGCTATTTGCACTCTGTATGGCAATGGGAGTGCATTAGTGACTCTTCTTACCAGAAAACAACTCTTCCTCATAGGACCAGAAACTGCATGTGATTCAACTCCATTTAGGACTGGGAAAAAAACGCTAGCTCGCCTTAAAGAAACACACTCTGCTTTTGAGAAAAGAGCACTCTTCTACTCTACTGTGTTTCCTATGGTGTCCGAACAGTGAGCTTGATCAGAACAAAAGAACTGTGCTCCCTACACACACGGGCCATATCTTGTTCAACTCTATTTGGAAACTGACAGAAACAGTAGATCCTCTTCAATCCAATATATTGTCATGCTGGGAACAGTCTCCAGTGCTATTTGCCCTGTGTATGACAAAGGGAGCGCAATAGTGACTCTTCTTACCAGAAAACAACTCTTGCTGATAGGACAAGAAACTGCATGTGATTCAACTCCATTTAGGACTGGGACACAAACGCTAGCTCGCCTTACAAGAAACACACTCTGCTTTTGAGAAAAGAGCACTCTTCTACTCTACTGTGTTTCCTATAGGGCCAGAACAGTGAGCTTGCTCAGAACAAAAGAAAGGTGCTTCCTACACACACAGGCCGTATCTAGTTCAACTCTGCTTAGGAAACTGACAAGAACAGTAGCTCCTCTTCTGTCCAATACACTGTACTTGCTGCGAACAGACGCCAATGCTATTTGACCTGTGTATGGCAATGGGAGCGCAATAGTGACTCTTCTTACCAGAAAAAAACTCTTGATCATAGGACCAGAAACTGCATGTGATTCAACTCTATTTAAGACTGGGAAACAAACGCTAACTTGGCTTACAAGAAACACACTGTGCTTTTGAGAAAAGAGCACTCTTCTACTCTACCGTGTTTCCTATAGGGCCAGAACAGTGAGCATGCTCAGAACAAAAGAACTGTGCTTCCTACACACAAGAACATATCTAGTTCAACTCTGCTTAGGAAACTGACAAGAACAGTAGATCCTCTTCAACGAATACACTGTACATGCTGGGAATAGACGCCAGTGCTATTTGCACTGTGTATGGCAAAGGGAGCACAATAGTGACTTTCCTTACCAGAAAACAACTCTTGCTCATAGGACCAAAAACTGCATGTGATTCAACTCCATTTATGACTGGGAAACAATTACTAGCTCACCTTACAAAAAACACTCTCTGCTTTTGAGAAAAGAGCACTCTTCAATTCTACTGTGTTTCCTACAGGGCCAGAACAGTGAGCTTGCTCAGATCAAAAGAACTGTACTTCTACACACACGGGCCATATCTAGTTCAACTCTGCATATGAAACTGACAAGAACAGTAGCTCCTGTGCAGTCCAATACACTGTACTTGCTGAGAACAGACGCAAGTTCTATTTGCACTGTGTATGGCAATGGGAGCGCAATGTTGACTCTTCTTACCAGAAAACAACTCTTCCACGTAGGACCAGAAACTGCATGGGATTCAACTCCATTTAGGACATGGAAACAAACACTAGCTCGCCTTATAAGAAATACACTCTGCTTTTGAGAAAAGAGCACTCTTCTACTCTACTGTGTTTCCTGGGGTCCGAACAGTGAGCTTTCTCAGAACAAAAGAACTATGCTTCCTACACACACGGGCCATATCTAGTTCACTCCTCTAAGGAAACTGAAAAGAACAGTAGCTCCTCTTCAGTCCAATACACTGTACTTTCTGGGAACAAACGCGAGTACTATATGCGCTGTGTATGGCAAAGGGAGCTCAATAGTGACAGTGACTCTTCTTACTAGAAAACAACTCTTGCTTGTAAGACCAGAATCTGCATGTGATTCAACTCCATTTAGGACTGGGAAACAAACGCTAGCTGGCCTTAGAAGAAACACACTCTGCTTTTGAGAAAAGAGCACTCTTCTACTCTACTGTGTTTCCTATAGGGCCAGAACAGTAGGCTTGCTCAGAACAAAAGAACTGTGCTTCCTACACACACGGGCCATATCTAGTTCAACTCTGCTTAGGGAACTGACAAAAACAGTAGATCCTCTTCAGTCTAATACACTGTACATGCTGGGAACAGTCGCGAGTGCTATTTGCCCTGTGTATGGCAAAGGGAGCGCAATAGTGACTCTTCTTACCAGAAAAAAACCCTTCCTTCTAGGACTAGGAACTGCATGTGATTCAACTCCATTTAGGACTGGGAAACAAATGCTAGCTCGCCTTACAAGAAACACACTGTGCTTTTGAGAAAAGAGCACTCTTCTACTCTACTGTGTTTCCTATAGGGCCAGAACAGTGAGCTTGCTCAGAACAAAAGTAATGTGCTTCCTACACACACGGGCCATATCTAGTTCAACTTTGCTTAGGAAACTGACAAGAACAGTAGATCCTCTTGAGTCCAATACACTGTACATGCTGGGAACAGACGCGAGTGTTATTTGCCCTGTGTATGGCAATGGGAGAGCAATAGTGACTCTTCTTACCAGAAAACAACTCTTGCTCATAGGACAAAAAACTGCATGTGATTCAATTCCATTTTTGACTGGAAAACAAACACTAGATCACCTTATAAGAAACACACTCTTCTTTTGAGAAAAGAGCACTCTTCTACTCTACTGTGTTTCCTATGGGTTCGGAACAGTGTGCTTGCTCAGAACAAAAGAACTGTGCTTCCTACACAAACGGGCCATATCTAGTTCAACTCTGCTTAGGAAACTGACAAGAATAGTAGCTCCTCTTCTGTCCAATACACTGTACTTGCTGGGAACAGACGTGAGTGCTATTTGCACTGTATATGGCAATGGGCGGGCAATAGAGACTCTTTTTACCAGAAAACAACTCTTGCTCGTAGGACCAAAAACTGCATGTGATTCAACTCTATTTAGAACTGGGAAACAAATGCTAGCTTGACTTACAAGATACACACTCTGCTTTTGAGAAAAGAGCACTCTTCTACTCTACTGTGTTTCCTATAGGGCCAGAAGAGTGAGCTTGCTCAGAACAAAAGAACTGTGCTCCCTACACACACGGGCCATATCTAGTTCAACTTTGCTCAGGAAACTCACAAGAACAGTAGATCCGCTTCAGTCCAATACACTGTACATGATGGGAACAGATGCGAGTGCTATTTGCCCTGTGTATGGCAATGAGAGCACAATAGTGACTCTTCTTACCAGAAAACAACTCTTGCTTGTAGGACTAGAAACTGCATGTGATTCAATTCCATTTAGGACTGGGAAACAAAAGCTAGCTCGCCTGACAAGAAACACACTCTGCTTTTGAGAAAAGAGCACTCTTCTACTCTACTGTGTTTCCTATAGGGCCAGAACAGTGAGCTTGCTCAGAACAAAAGAACTGTGCTTTCTACACACACGGGCCATTTCTAGTTCAACTCTGCTTAGGAAACTGACAAGAACAGTAGATCCTCTTCAGTCGAATACACTGTACATGCTGGGAATAGACGCCAGTGCTATTTGCACTGTGTATGGCAAAGGGAACACAATAGTGACTTTCCTTACCAGAAAACGACTCTTGCTCGTAGGACCAGAAACTGCATGTGATTCAACTCCATTTAGGACTGGGAAACAATTGCTACCTCACCTTACAAGAAACACTCTCTGCTTTTGAGAAAAGAGCACTCTTCTATTCTACTGTGTTTCCTATAGTGCCAGAACAGTGAGCTTGCTCAGAACAAAAGAACTGTGCTTCTACACACACGGACCAAATCTAGTTCAATTCTGCTTAGGAAACTGACAAGAACAGTAGCTTCTCTTCAGTCCAATACACTGTACTTGCTGAGAACAGACGCAAGTTCTATTTGCACTGTGTATGGCAATGGGAGCGCAATAGTGACTCTTCTTACCAGAAAAGAACTCTTCCACGTAGGACCAGAAACTGCATGGGATTCAACTCCATTTAGGACTGGGAAACAAACGCTAGCTCGACTTACAAGAAACACACTCTGCTTTTGAGAAAAGAGCACTCTTCTACTCTACTGTGTTTCCTAAAGGGCCAGAACAGTGAGCTTGCTCAGAACAAAAGAACTGTGCTTCCTACACACACGGGCCATATCTAGTTCAACTCTGCTTAGGAAACTGACAAGAACAGTAGCTCCTCTTCAGTCCAATACACTGTACTTGCTGTGAACAGACGCGAGTGCTATTTGCACTGTGTGTGGCAATGGGAGCGCAATAGTGACTCTTCTTACCAGAAAACAACTCTTGCTCATAGGACCAGAAACTGCATGTGATTCAATTCCATTTAGGACTGGGACACAAACGCTAGCTCACCTTACAAGAAATACTCTTTGCTTTTGAGAAAAGAGCACTCTTCTATTCTACTGTGTTTCCTATAGAGCCAGAACAGTGAGCTTGCTCAGAACAAAAGAACTGTGCTTCTACACACACGGGCCATATCTAGTTCAACTCTGCTGAGGAAACTGACAAGAACAGTAGCTCCTCTTCAGTCCAATACACTGTACTTGCTGAGAACAGACACAAGTGCTATTTGCACTCTGTATGACAATGGGAGCGCATTAGTGACTCTTCTTACCAGAAAACAACTCTTACTCGTAGGACCAGAAACTGCATGTGATTCAACTCCATTTAGGACTGGGAAAAAAACGCTAGCTCGCCTTAAAGAAACACACTCTGCTTTTGAGAAAAGAGCACTCTTCTACTCTACTGTGTTTCCTATGGTGTCCGAACAGTGAGCTTGATCAGAACAAAAGAACTGTGCTTCCTGCACACACGGGCCATATCTAGTTGAACTCTGCTTAGGAAACTGACAAGAACAGTAGATCCTCTTCAGTCAAATGCACTGTACTTGCTTGGAAGAAACGTGAGTGCTATTTGCACTGTGTATGGCAAAGGGAGCACAATAGTGACTTTCCTTACCAGAAAACAACTCTTGCTCCTAGGACCAAAAACTGCATGTGATCCAACTCCATTTATGACTGGGAAACAATTGCTAGCTCACCTTACAAGAAACACTCTCTACTTTTGAGAAAAGAGCACTCTTCTATTCTACTGTGTTTCCTATAGGGCCAGAATAGTGAGCTTGCTCAGAACAAAAGAACTGTGCTTCTACACACACGGGCCATATCTAGTCAACTCAGCTGAGGAAACTGACAAGAACAGTAGCTTCTCTTCAGTCCAATACACTGTACTTGCTGAGAACAGACGCAAGTGCTATTTGCACTCTGTATGGCAATGGGAGTGCATTAGTGACTCTTCTTACCAGAAAACAACTCTTACTCGTAGGACCAGAAACTGCATGTGATTCAACTCCATTTAGGACTGGGAAAAAAACGCTAGCTCGCCTTAAAGAAACACACTCTGCTTTTGAGAAAAGAGCACTCTTCTACTCTACTGTGTTTCCTATGGTGTCCGAACAGTGAGCTTGATCAGAACAAAAGAACTGTGCTCCCTACACACACGGGCCATATCTTGTTCAACTCTATTTGGAAACTGACAGAAACAGTAGATCCTCTTCAATCCAATATATTGTCATGCTGGGAACAGTCTCCAGTGCTATTTGCCCTGTGTATGACAAAGGGAGCGCAATAGTGACTCTTCTTACCAGAAAACAACTCTTGCTGATAGGACAAGAAACTGCATGTGATTCAACTCCATTTAGGACTGGGACACAAACGCTAGCTCGCCTTACAAGAAACACACTCTGCTTTTGAGAAAAGAGCACTCTTCTACTCTACTGTGTTTCCTATAGGGCCAGAACAGTGAGCTTGCTCAGAACAAAAGAAAGGTGCTTCCTACACACACAGGCCGTATCTAGTTCAACTCTGCTTAGGAAACTGACAAGAACAGTAGCTCCTCTTCTGTCCAATACACTGTACTTGCTGCGAACAGACGCCAATGCTATTTGACCTGTGTATGGCAATGGGAGCGCAATAGTGACTCTTCTTACCAGAAAAAAACTCTTGATCATAGGACCAGAAACTGCATGTGATTCAACTCTATTTAAGACTGGGAAACAAACGCTAACTTGGCTTACAAGAAACACACTGTGCTTTTGAGAAAAGAGCACTCTTCTACTCTACCGTGTTTCCTATAGGGCCAGAACAGTGAGCATGCTCAGAACAAAAGAACTGTGCTTCCTACACACAAGAACATATCTAGTTCAACTCTGCTTAGGAAACTGACAAGAACAGTAGATCCTCTTCAACGAATACACTGTACATGCTGGGAATAGACGCCAGTGCTATTTGCACTGTGTATGGCAAAGGGAGCACAATAGTGACTTTCCTTACCAGAAAACAACTCTTGCTCATAGGACCAAAAACTGCATGTGATTCAACTCCATTTATGACTGGGAAACAATTACTAGCTCACCTTACAAAAAACACTCTCTGCTTTTGAGAAAAGAGCACTCTTCAATTCTACTGTGTTTCCTACAGGGCCAGAACAGTGAGCTTGCTCAGATCAAAAGAACTGTACTTCTACACACACGGGCCATATCTAGTTCAACTCTGCATATGAAACTGACAAGAACAGTAGCTCCTGTGCAGTCCAATACACTGTACTTGCTGAGAACAGACGCAAGTTCTATTTGCACTGTGTATGGCAATGGGAGCGCAATGTTGACTCTTCTTACCAGAAAACAACTCTTCCACGTAGGACCAGAAACTGCATGGGAATCAACTCCATTTAGGACATGGAAACAAACACTAGCTCGCCTTATAAGAAATACACTCTGCTTTTGAGAAAAGAGCACTCTTCTACTCTACTGTGTTTCCTGGGGTCCGAACAGTGAGCTTTCTCAGAACAAAAGAACTATGCTTCCTACACACACGGGCCATATCTAGTTCACTCCTCTAAGGAAACTGAAAAGAACAGTAGCTCCTCTTCAGTCCAATACACTGTACTTTCTGGGAACAAACGCGAGTACTATATGCGCTGTGTATGGCAATGGGAGCTCAATAGTGACAGTGACTCTTCTTACTAGAAAACAACTCTTGCTTGTAAGACCAGAATCTGCATGTGATTCAACTCCATTTAGGACTGGGAAACAAACGCTAGCTGGCCTTAGAAGAAACACACTCTGCTTTTGAGAAAAGAGCACTCTTCTACACTACTGTGTTTCCTATAGGGCCAGAACAGTAGGCTTGCTCAGAACAAAAGAATTGTGCTTCCTACACACACGGGCCATATCTAGTTCAACTCTGCTTAGGGAACTGACAAAAACAGTAGATCCTCTTCAGTCTAATACACTGTACATGCTGGGAACAGTCGCGAGTGCTATTTGCCCTGTGTATGGCAAAGGGAGCGCAATAGTGACTCTTCTTACCAGAAAAAAACCCTTCCTTCTAGGACTAGGAACTGCATGTGATTCAACTCCATTTAGGACTGGGAAACAAATGCTAGCTCGCCTTACAAGAAACACACTGTGCTTTTGAGAAAAGAGCACTCTTCTACTCTACTGTGTTTCCTATAGGGCCAGAACAGTGAGCTTGCTCAGAACAAAAGTAATGTGCTTCCTACACACACGGGCCATATCTAGTTCAACTTTGCTTAGGAAACTGACAAGAACAGTAGATCCTCTTGAGTCCAATACACTGTACATGCTGGGAACAGACGCGAGTGTTATTTGCCCTGTGTATGGCAATGGGAGAGCAATAGTGACTCTTCTTACCAGAAAACAACTCTTGCTCATAGGATAAAAAACTGCATGTGATTCAATTCCATTTTTGACTGGAAAACAAACACTAGATCACCTTATAAGAAACACACTCTTCTTTTGAGAAAAGAGCACTCTTCTACTCTACTGTGTTTCCTATGGGTTCGGAACAGTGTGCTTGCTCAGAACAAAAGAACTGTGCTTCCTACACAAACGGGCCATATCTAGTTCAACTCTGCTTAGGAAACTGACAAGAATAGTAGCTCCTCTTCTGTCCAATACACTGTACTTGCTGGGAACAGACGTGAGTGCTATTTGCACTGTATATGGCAATGGGCGGGCAATAGTGACTCTTTTTACCAGAAAACAACTCTTGCTCGTAGGACCAAAAACTGCATGTGATTCAACTCTATTTAGAACTGGGAAACAAATGCTAGCTTGACTTACAAGATACACACTCTGCTTTTGAGAAAAGAGCACTCTTCTACTCTACTGTGTTTCCTATGTGGTTCGAACAGTGAGCTTGCTCAGAACAAAAGAACTGTGCTTCTACACCCACGGGCCATATCTAGTTCAATTCTGCTTAGGAAACTGACAAGAACAGTAGCTTCTCTTCAGTCCAATACACTGTACTTGCAGAGAACAGACGCAAGTGCTATTTGCACTGTGTATGGCAATGGGAGCGCAACAGTGACTCTTCTTAGCAGAAAACATCTCTTGCTCTTAGGACCAGAAACTGCATGGGATTCAACTCCATTTAGGACTGGGA
>NW_026737065.1:0-51648 GCF_949786415.1 Peromyscus eremicus | reverse complement strand
TTCCTATAGGGCCAGAACAGTGAGCTTGCTCAGAACATAAGAAATGTGCTTCCTACACACACGGGCCATATCTAGCTCAACTCTGCTTAAGAAACTGACAAGAACAGTAGCTCCTCTTCAGTCCGATACACTGCACTTGCTGGGAACAGACGCGAGTGCTATTTGCACTGTGTATGGCAATGACAGCGCAATAGTGACTCTCCTTACCAGAAAAAAACTCTTGCTCGTAGGAACACAAACTGCATGTGATTCAACGCCATTTAGGACTGGGAAACAAATGCTAGCTCGCCTTACAAGAAACACTCTCTGTTTTTTAGAAAAGAACACCCTTCTACTCTACTGTGTTTCCTATGGGGTCCAAACAGTGAGCTTGCTCAGAACAAAAGAACTGTGCTTCCTACACACATCGACCATATCTAGTTCAACTCTGCTTAGGAAACTGACAAGAAAAGTAGCTCCTATTCAGTCCAATACACTGTACATGCTGGGAACAGACGCGAGTGCTATTTGCACTGTGTATGGCATTTGGAGCACAATAGTGACTCTTCTTACCGGAAATTAACTCTTGCTCGTAGGACCAAAAACTGCATGTGACTCAAATCCATTTAGGACAGGGAAACAAACGCAAGCTCGCCTTACAAGAAACACACTCTGCTTTAGAGAAAAGAGCACTCTTCTACTCTACTGTGTTTCCTATAGGGCCAGAACACTGAGCTTGCTCAGAACATAATAACTGTGCTTCCTAAACACACGGGCCATATCTACTTCAACTCTGCTTAGGAAACTAACAAGAACAGTAGCTCCTCTTCAGTCCGATACACTGTACTTGCTGGGAACAGATGCGAGTGCTATTTGCACTGTGTATGGCAAAGGGAGCGCAATAGTGACTTTCCTTACCAGAAAACAACTCTTGCTCGTAGGACCAGAAACTGCATGTGATTCAACTCCATTTAGGACTGGGAAACAAACTTATAGCTTGCCTTACAAAAAACACACTCTGCTTTTGAGAAAAGAGCACTCTTCTACTCTACTGTGTTTCCTATTGGGTCCGAACAGTGAGCTTGCTCAGAACAAAAGAACTGTGCTTCCTACACACACGGCCATATTTAGTTCAATTCTGCTTATAAATCTGACAAGAACAGTAGATCCTCTTCAGTCCAATACACTGTACTTGCTGGGAACAGACGCCAGTGCTATTTGTCCTGTGTATGGCAAAGGGAGCGCAATAGTGACTAATCTTACCATAAAACAACTCTTGCTCCTAGGACCAGAAACTGCATGTGATTCAATTCCATTTAGGACTGGGAAACAAACGCTAGCTCTCCTTACAAGAAACACACTCTGCTTTAGAAAAAGAGCACACTTCTACTCTACTGTGTTTCCTACAGTGCCAGAACAGTGAGCTTGCACAGAACAAAAGAACTGTGCTTCCCACACACGGGCCATATCTAGTTCAACTATGCTTAGAAAACTGACAAGAACAGTAGATCCTCTTCAGTACAATACACAGTACTTGCTGGGAACAGACGCCAGTGCTATTTGCACTGTGTATGGCAATTGGAGCACAATAGTGTCTCGTCTTACCAGAAATCAACTCTTGCTCATAGGACAAAAAACTGCATGTGACTCAACTCCATTTAGGACTGGGAAACAAACTCTAGCTCACTTTACAAGAAACACACTCTGCTTTTGAGAAAAGAACACTCTTCTACTCTACTGTGTTTCCTATAGGGCCAGAACAGTGAGCTTGCTCAGAAAAAAAGATTTGTGCTTCCTACCCACACGGGCCATATCTAGTTCAACTCTTCTTAGAAAACTGAAAAGAACAGTAGCTCCTCTTCAGTCCAATACACTGTACTTTCTGGGAACAGACGGGAGGGCTATTTGCACTGTGTATAGAAATGGGAGGGCAATAGTGACTTTCCTTACCAGAAAACAACTCTTGCTCCTAGGACCAGAAACTGCATGGGATTCAACTCCATTTAGAACTGCGAAACAAACGCTAGCTCGCCTTACAAGAAACACACTCTGCTTTAGAAAAAAGAGCACTCATCTACTCTACTGTGTTTCCTATAGGGCCAGAACAGTGAGCTTGCTCAGAACAAAAGAACTGTGCTTCCTACACACATGGACCATATCTAGTTCAACTCTGCTTAGTAAACTGACAAGAACAGTAGCTCCTCTTCAGTCTAATACACTGTACTTCTGGGAAGAGACGCCAGTGCTATTTGCACTGTGTATGGCAATGAGAGCGCAATAGTGACTTTCCTTACCAGAAAACAACTCTTGCTCGTAGGAACACAAACTGCATGTGATTCAACGCCACTTAGGACTGGGAAACAAATGCTAGCTCGCCTTACAAGAAACACACTCTGCTTTTTAGAAAAGAGCAATCTTCTACTCTACTGTGTTTCCTATGGGGTCCAAACAGTGAGCTTGCTCAGAACAAAAGAACTGTGCTTCCTACACACATGGACCATATCTAGTTCAACTCTGCTTAGGAAACTGACAAGAACAGTAGCTCCTATTCAGTCCAATACACTGTACATGCCTGGAACAGACGCGAGTGCTATTTGCACTGTGTATGGAATTTGGAGCAGAATAGTTACTCTTCTTACCAGAAAACAACTCTTGCTCGTAGTACCAGAAACTGCATGGGATTCAACTCTATTTTCGACTGCGAAACAAACGCTAGGTCGCCTTACAAGAAACACACTCTGCTTTAGAGAAAAGAGCACTCTTCTACTCTACTGTGTTTCCTATGGGGTCCAAACAGTGGGCTTGCTCAGAACAAAAGAACTGTGCTTCCTACACACACGGGCCATATCTAGTTCAACTCTGCTTAGGAAACAGACAAGAACAATAGTACCTATTCTGGCCAATACACTGTACTTGCTGGGAACAGACGCGAGTGCTATTTGCACTGTGTATGGCAATGGGTGTGCAATGTGACTTTCCTTACCAGAAAACAACTCTTGTTCGTAGGACCAGAAACTGCATATGATTCAACACCATTTAGGACTAGGAAACAAACGCTAGCGTGCCTTACAAGAAACACACTCTGCTTTAGAGAAAAGAGCACTCATCTACTCTACTGTGTTTCCTATAGGGCCAGAACAGTGAACTTGCTCAGAACATAAGAACTGTTCTTCCTACACACACAGGCCATATCTAGCTCAACTCTGCTTAAGAAACTGACAAGAACAGTAGCTCCTCTTCAGTCCAATACAGTGTACTTCTGAGAAGAGACGCCAGTGCTATTTGCACTGTGTATGGCAATGAGAGCGCAATAGTGACTTTCCTTACTAGAAAACAACTCTTGCTCATAGGAACACAAAATGCATGTGTTTCAACGCCACTTAGGACTGGGAAACAAATGCTAGCTCGCCTACAAGAAACACTCTCTGCTTTTTAGAAAAGAGCACTCTTCTACTCTACTGTGTTTCCTATGGGGTCCAAACAGTGAGCTTGCTCAGAACAAAAGAACTGTGCTTCCTACACACATGGACCATATCTAGTTCAACTCTGCTTAGGAAACTGACAAGAACAGTAGCTCCTATTCAGTCCAATACACTGTGCTTGCTGGGAACAGACGCGAGTGCTATTTGCACTGTGTATGGCAAAGGGAGCACAATAGTGACTCTTCTTACCAGAAAACAACTCTTGCTCGTAGGACCAGAAACTGCATGTGACTCAACTCCATTTAGGACTGGGAAACAAACGCGAGCTCGCCTTACAAGAAACACACTCTGCTTTAGAGAAAAGAGCACTCTTCTACTCTACTGTGTTTCCTATGGGGTCCAAACAGTGAGCTTGCTCAGAACAAAAGAACTGTGCTTCCTACACACACGGCCATATCTAGTTCAATTCTGCTTAGGAACCTGACAAGAACAGTAGATCCTCTTCAGTCCTATACACTGTACTTGCTGTGAACAGACGCCAGTGCTATTTGTCCTGTGTATGGCAATGGCAGCACAATAGTGACTATTCTTACAATAAAACAACTCTTGCTCGTAGGACAGAAACTGCATGTGATTCCACTCCATTTAGGACTGGGAAACAAATGCTAGCTCACCTTACAAGAAACACACTCTGCTTTAGAGAAAAGAGCACTCTTCTACTCTACTGTGTTTCCTATGGGGTCCAAACAGTGAGCTTGCTCAGAACATAAGAACTGTGCTTCCTACACACAAGGACCATATGTAGTTCAACTCTGCTTAGGAAACTGACAAGAACAGTAGCTCCTATTCAGTCCAATACACTGTGCTTGCTGGGAACAGACGCGAGTGCTATTTGCACTGTGTATGGCATTTGGAGCGCAATAGTGACTCTTCTTACCAGAAAACAACTCTTGCTCGTAGGACCAAAAACTGCCTGTGACTCAACTCCATTTAGGACTGGGAAACAAACGCGAGATCGCCTTACAAGAAACACACTCTGCTTTAGAGAAAAGAGCACTCTTCTACTCTACTGTGTTTCCTATAGGGCCAGAACATTGAGCTTGCTCAGAACATAATAACTGTGCTTCCTACACACACAGGCCATATCTAGTTCAACTGTGCTTAGGATACTGACAAGAACAGTAGCTCCTCTTCAGTCTGATACACTGTACTTGCTGAGAGCAGACGCGAGTGCTACTTGCATTGTGTACGGGAATTGGAGCACAATAGTGACTCGTCTTACCAGAAAACAACTCTTGCTCGTAGGACAAAAAACTACATGTGACTCAACTCCATTTAGGACTGGGAAACAAACGCTAGCACGCATTACAAGAAACGCACTCTGCTTTTTAGAAAAGGGCACTCTTCTACTCTACTGTGTTTCCTATAGGGCCAGAACAGTGAGCTTGCTCAGAACATAAGAAATGTGCTTCCTACACACACGGGCCATATCTAGCTCAACTCTGCTTAAGAAACTGACAAGAACAGTAGCTCCTCTTCAGTCCGATACACTGCACTTGCTGGGAACAGACGCGAGTGCTATTTGCACTGTGTATGGCAATGACAGCGCAATAGTGACTCTCCTTACCAGAAAAAAACTCTTGCTCGTAGGAACACAAACTGCATGTGATTCAACGCCATTTAGGACTGGGAAACAAATGCTAGCTCGCCTTACAAGAAACACTCTCTGTTTTTTAGAAAAGAGCACCCTTCTACTCTACTGTGTTTCCTATGGGGTCCAAACAGTGAGCTTGCTCAGAACAAAAGAACTGTGCTTCCTACACACATCGACCATATCTAGTTCAACTCTGCTTAGGAAACTGACAAGAAAAGTAGCTCCTATTCAGTCCAATACACTGTACATGCTGGGAACAGACACGAGTGCTATTTGCACTGTGTATGGCATTTGGAGCACAATAGTGACTCTTCTTACCGGAAATTAACTCTTGCTCGTAGGACCAAAAACTGCATGTGACTCAAATCCATTTAGGACAGGGAAACAAACGCAAGCTCGCCTTACAAGAAACACACTCTGCTTTAGAGAAAAGAGCACTCTTCTACTCTACTGTGTTTCCTATAGGGCCAGAACACTGAGCTTGCTCAGAACATAATAACTGTGCTTCCTAAACACACGGGCCATATCTACTTCAACTCTGCTTAGGAAACTAACAAGAACAGTAGCTCCTCTTCAGTCCGATACACTGTACTTGCTGGGAACAGATGCGAGTGCTATTTGCACTGTGTATGGCAAAGGGAGCGCAATAGTGACTTTCCTTACCAGAAAACAACTCTTGCTCGTAGGACCAGAAACTGCATGTGATTCAACTCCATTTAGGACTGGGAAACAAACTTATAGCTTGCCTTACAAAAAACACACTCTGCTTTTGAGAAAAGAGCACTCTTCTACTCTACTGTGTTTCCTATTGGGTCCGAACAGTGAGCTTGCTCAGAACAAAAGAACTGTGCTTCCTACACACACGGCCATATTTAGTTCAATTCTGCTTATAAATCTGACAAGAACAGTAGATCCTCTTCAGTCCAATACACTGTACTTGCTGGGAACAGACGCCAGTGCTATTTGTCCTGTGTATGGCAAAGGGAGCGCAATAGTGACTAATCTTACCATAAAACAACTCTTGCTCCTAGGACCAGAAACTGCATGTGATTCAATTCCATTTAGGACTGGGAAACAAACGCTAGCTCTCCTTACAAGAAACACACTCTGCTTTAGAAAAAGAGCACACTTCTACTCTACTGTGTTTCCTACAGTGCCAGAACAGTGAGCTTGCACAGAACAAAAGAACTGTGCTTCCCACACACGGGCCATATCTAGTTCAACTATGCTTAGAAAACTGACAAGAACAGTAGATCCTCTTCAGTACAATACACAGTACTTGCTGGGAACAGACGCCAGTGCTATTTGCACTGTGTATGGCAATTGGAGCACAATAGTGTCTCGTCTTACCAGAAATCAACTCTTGCTCATAGGACAAAAAACTGCATGTGACTCAACTCCATTTAGGACTGGGAAACAAACTCTAGCTCACTTTACAAGAAACACACTCTGCTTTTGAGAAAAGAGCACTCTTCTACTCTACTGTGTTTCCTATAGGGCCAGAACAGTGAGCTTGCTCAGAAAAAAAGATTTGTGCTTCCTACCCACACGGGCCATATCTAGTTCAACTCTTCTTAGGAAACTGACAAGAACAGTAGCTCCTCTTCAGTCCAATACACTGTACTTTCTGGGAACAGACGGGAGGGCTATTTGCACTGTGTATAGAAATGGGAGGGCAATAGTGACTTTCCTTACCAGAAAACAACTCTTGCTCCTAGGACCAGAAACTGCATGGGATTCAACTCCATTTAGAACTGCGAAACAAACGCTAGCTCGCCTTACAAGAAACACACTCTGCTTTAGAAAAAAGAGCACTCATCTACTCTACTGTGTTTCCTATAGGGCCAGAACAGTGAGCTTGCTCAGAACAAAAGAACTGTGCTTCCTACACACATGGACCATATCTAGTTCAACTCTGCTTAGTAAACTGACAAGAACAGTAGCTCCTCTTCAGTCTAATACACTGTACTTCTGGGAAGAGACGCCAGTGCTATTTGCACTGTGTATGGCAATGAGAGCGCAATAGTGACTTTCCTTACCAGAAAACAACTCTTGCTCGTAGGAACACAAACTGCATGTGATTCAACGCCACTTAGGACTGGGAAACAAATGCTAGCTCGCCTTACAAGAAACACACTCTGCTTTTTAGAAAAGAGCAATCTTCTACTCTACTGTGTTTCCTATGGGGTCCAAACAGTGAGCTTGCTCAGAACAAAAGAACTGTGCTTCCTACACACATGGACCATATCTAGTTCAACTCTGCTTAGGAAACTGACAAGAACAGTAGCTCCTATTCAGTCCAATACACTGTACATGCCTGGAACAGACGCGAGTGCTATTTGCACTGTGTATGGAATTTGGAGCAGAATAGTTACTCTTCTTACCAGAAAACAACTCTTGCTCGTAGTACCAGAAACTGCATGGGATTCAACTCTATTTTCGACTGCGAAACAAACGCTAGGTCGCCTTACAAGAAACACACTCTGCTTTAGAGAAAAGAGCACTCTTCTACTCTACTGTGTTTCCTATGGGGTCCAAACAGTGGGCTTGCTCAGAACAAAAGAACTGTGCTTCCTACACACACGGGCCATATCTAGTTCAACTCTGCTTAGGAAACAGACAAGAACAATAGTACCTATTCTGGCCAATACACTGTACTTGCTGGGAACAGACGCGAGTGCTATTTGCACTGTGTATGGCAATGGGTGTGCAATGTGACTTTCCTTACCAGAAAACAACTCTTGTTCGTAGGACCAGAAACTGCATATGATTCAACACCATTTAGGACTAGGAAACAAACGCTAGCGTGCCTTACAAGAAACACACTCTGCTTTAGAGAAAAGAGCACTCATCTACTCTACTGTGTTTCCTATAGGGCCAGAACAGTGAACTTGCTCAGAACATAAGAACTGTTCTTCCTACACACACAGGCCATATCTAGCTCAACTCTGCTTAAGAAACTGACAAGAACAGTAGCTCCTCTTCAGTCCAATACAGTGTACTTCTGAGAAGAGACGCCAGTGCTATTTGCACTGTGTATGGCAATGAGAGCGCAATAGTGACTTTCCTTACTAGAAAACAACTCTTGCTCATAGGAACACAAAATGCATGTGTTTCAACGCCACTTAGGACTGGGAAACAAATGCTAGCTCGCCTACAAGAAACACTCTCTGCTTTTTAGAAAAGAGCACTCTTCTACTCTACTGTGTTTCCTATGGGGTCCAAACAGTGAGCTTGCTCAGAACAAAAGAACTGTGCTTCCTACACACATGGACCATATCTAGTTCAACTCTGCTTAGGAAACTGACAAGAACAGTAGCTCCTATTCAGTCCAATACACTGTACATGCCTGGAACAGACGCGAGTCCTATTTGCACTGCGTATTGCATTTGGAGCAGAATAGTGACTCTTCTTACCAGAAAACAACTCTTGCTCGTAGTACCAGAAACTGCATGGGATTCAACTCTATTTAGGACTGCGAAACAAACGCTAAGTCGCCTTCCAAGAAACACACTCTGCTTTAGACAAAAGAGCACTCTTCTACTCTACTGTGTTTCCTATGGGGTCCAAACAGTGGGCTTGCTCAGAACAAAAGAACTGTGCTTCCTACACACACGGGCCATATCTAGTTCAACTCTGCTTAGGAAACAGACAAGAACAATAGTACATATTCTGTCCAATACACTGTACTTGCTGGGAACAGACGCGAGTGCTATTTGCACTGTGTATGGCAATGGGTGCGCAATGTGACTTTCCTTACCAGAAAACAACTCTTGTTCGTAGGACCAGAAACTGCATGTGATTCAACTCCATTTAGGACTAGGAAACAAACGCTAGCTTGCCTTACAAGAAACACACTCTGCTTTAGAGAAAAGAGCACTCATCTACTCTACTGTGTTTCCTATAGGGCCAGAACAGTGAGCTTGCTCAGAACATAAGAACTGTTCTTCCTACACACACGGGCCATATCTAGCTCAACTCTGCTTAAGAAACTGACAAGAGCAGTAGCTCCTTTTCAGTCCAATACACTGTACTTGCTGGGAACAGACGCGAGTGCTATTTGCACTGTGTATGGCAATGACAGAGAAATAGTGACTTTCCTTACCAGAAAACAACTCTTGCTCATAGGAACACAAACTGCATGTGATTCAACTCCATTTAGGACTGGGAAACAAATGCTAGCTCGCCTTACAAGAAACACTCTCTGCTTTTTAGAAAAGAGCACTCTTCTACTCTACTGTGTTTCCTATGGGGTCCAAACAGTGAGCTTGCTCAGAACAAAAGAACTGTGCTTCCTACACACGAGGACCATATGTAGTTCAACTCTGCTTAGGAAACTGACAAGAACAGTAGCTCCTATTCAGTCCAATACACTGCACATGCAGGGAACAGACGCGAGTGCTATTTGCACTGTGTATGGCATTTGGAGAACAATAGTGACTCTTCTTACCAGAAAACAACTCTTGCTCTTAGGACCAAAAACTGCATGTGACTCAAATCCATTTAGGACTGGGAAACAAACGCGACCTCACCTTACAAGAAACACACTCTGCTTTAGAGAAAAGAGCACTCTTCTACTCTACTGTGTTTCCTATGGGGTCCAAACAGTGAGCTTGCTCAGAACAAAAGAACTGTGCTTCCTACACACACAGATCATATCTAGTTAAACTCTGCTTAGGAAACTGACAAGAACAGTAGCTCCTATTCAGTCCAATACACTGTATTTGCTGGGAACAGATGCGAGTGCTATTTGCACTGTGTATGGCATTTTGAGCACAATAGTGACTCTTCTTACCAGAAAACAACTCTTGCTCGTAGGACCAAAAACTGTCTGTGACTCAACTCCATTTAGGACTGGGAACAAACGCGAGCTCGCCTTACAAGAAACACACTCTGCTTTAGAGAAAAGAGCACTGTTCTACTCTACTGTGTTTCCTATAGGACCAGAACAGTGAGCTTGCTCAGAACATAATAACTGTGCTTCCTACACACAAGGACCATATGTAGTTCAACTCTCCTTAGGAAACTGACAAGAACAGTAGCTCCTATTCAGTCCAATACACTGTACTGGCTGGGAAAAGACGCGAGTGCTATTTGCCCTGTGTATGGCAATTGGAGCGCAATAGTGATTTCCTTACCAGAAAACAACTCTTGTTCGTAGGACTAGAAACTGCATGTGATTCAACTCCATTTAGGACTGGGAAACAAACGCTAGCTCGCCTTACAAGAAACACACTCTGCTTTTCAGAAAAGAGCACTCTTCTACTCTACTGTGTTTCCTATGGGGTCCGAAAAGTGAGCTTGCTCAGAAAAAAAGAACTGTGCTTCCTACACAAACGGCCAAATCTTTTTCAATTCTGCTTAGGAACCTGACAAGAACAGTAGCTCCTCTTCAGTCCAATACACTGTACTTGCTGGGAAGAGACGCCAGTGCTATTTGCACTGTGTATGGCAAAGAGAGCGCAATAGTGACTTTCCTTACCAGAAAACAACTCTTGCTCGTAGGAACACAAACTGCATGTGATTCAACGCCACTTAGGACTGGGAAACAAATGCTAGCTCGCCTTACAAGAAACACTCTCTGCTTTTTAGAAAAGAGCACTCTTCTACTCTACTGTGTTTCCTATGGGGTCCAGTGAGCTTGCTCAGAACAAAAGAACTGTGGTTCCTACACACATGGACCATATCTAGTTCAACTCTGCTTAGGAAACTGACAAGAACAGTAGCTCCTATTCATTCCAATACACTGTACATGCCTGGAACAGACGCGAGTGCTATTTGCACTGTGTATGGCATTTGGAGCAGAATAGTTACTCTCTTACCAGAAAACAACTCTTGCTCGTAGTACCAGAAACTGCATGGGATTCAACTCCATTTAGGACTGCGAAACAAACGCTAGCTCGCCTTACAAGAAACACACTCTGCTTTAGAGAAAAGAGCACTCTTCTACTCTACTGTGTTTGCTATAGGGCCAGAACAGTGAGCTTGCTCAGAACATAAGAACTGTTCTTCCTACACACACGGGCCATATCTAGTTCAACTCTGCTTAGGAAACTGACATGAACAGTAGCTCCTATTCAGTCCAATACACTGTAATTGCTTAGAACAGTCCCGAGTGCTATTTGCACTGTGTATGGCATTTGGAGCACAATAGTGACTTTTCTTACCAGAAAACAACTCTTGCTCGTAGGACCAAAAACTGCATGTGACTCAACTCCATTTAGGACTGGGAAACAAACGCAAGCTCGCCTTACAAGAAACACACTCTGCTTTAGAGAAAAGAGCACTCTTCTACTCTACTGTGTTTCCTATAGGGCCAAAACAGAGAGCTTGCTCAGAATATAATGACTGTGCTTCCTAAACACACGGGCCATATCTAGTTCAACTCTCCTTAGGAAACTGATAAGAACAGTAGCTCCTCTTCAGTCCGATACACTGTACTTGCTTTGAACAGACGCGAGTGCTATTTGCACTGTGTATGGCAAAGGGAGCACAATAGTGACTTTCCTTACCAGAAAACAACTCTTGCTTGTAGGACCAGAAACTGCATGTGATTCAACTCCATTTTGGACTGGGAAACAAATGCTAGCTCGCCTTACAAGAAACACACTCTGCTTTTGAGAAAAGAGCACTCTTCTAGTCTACTGTGTTTCCTATAGGGCCAAAACAGTAAGCTTGCTCAGAATAACAGAACTGTGCTTCCTACACACACGGCCATATCTAGTTCAACTCTTCTTAGGAAACTGACAAGTCCAGTAGATCCTCTTCAGTCCAATAGACTGTACTTGCTGGGAAGAGACGCCAGTGCTATTTGCACTGTGTATGGCAATTGGAGCACAATAGTGACTCGTCTTACCAGAAAACAACTCTTGCTCATAGGACAAAAACTGCATGTGACTCAACTCCATTTAGGACTGGGAAACAAACTCTAGCTGCTTTACAAGAAACACACTCTGCTTTTGAGAAAAGAGCACTCTTCTACTCTACTGTGTTTCCTATAGGGCCAGAACAGTGAGCTTGCTCAGAAAAAAAGAACTGTGCTTCCTACACACAAGTGCCATATCTAGTACAACTCTTCTTAAAAAACTGACAAGAACAGTAGCTCCTATTCAGTCCAATAGACTGTACTTGCTGGGAACAGACCCGAGTGCTATTTGCACTGTGTATGGCATTTGGAGCACAATAGTGACTCTTCTTACCAGAAAACAACTCTTGCTCGTAGGACCAAAAACTGCATGTGACTCAACTCCATTTAGGACTGGGAAACAAACGCGAGCTCGCCTTACAAGAAACACACTCTGCTTTTGAGAAAAGAGCACTCTTCTACTCTACTGTGTTTCCTATAGGGCCAGAACAGTGAGCTTGGTCAGAACAAAAGAACTGTGCTTCCTACACACATGGACCATATCTAGTTCAACTCTGCTTAAGAAACTGACAAGAACAGTAGCTCCTATTCAGTCGAATACACTGTACTTGCTGGGAACAGACGCGAGTGCTATTTGCACTGTGTATGGCATTTGGAGCACAATAGTGACTCCTCTTACCAGAAAACAACTCTTGCTCGTAGGACCAAAAACTGTCTGTGACTCAACTCCATTTAGGACTGGGAAACAAACTCTAGCTCGCATTACAGGAAACACCCTCTGCTTTTGAGAAAAGAGCACTCTTCTACTCTACTGTGTTTCCTATAGGGCCAGAACAGTGAGCTTGCTCAGAACAAATGAACTGTGCTTCCTAGACGCACGGGCCATATCTAGTTCAACTCTGCTTAGGAAACTGACAAGAACAGTAGCTCCTCTTCAGTCCAATACACTGTACTTGCTGGGAACAGACGCATGTGCTATTTGCATTGTGTATGGCATTGGGAGCACAATAGTGACTTTCCTATCAGAAAACAACTCTTGCTCGTAGGACCAGAAACTGCATGTGATTCAACTCCATTTAGGACTGGGAAACAAACGCTAGCTCGCCTTACAAGAAACACACTGCTTTAGAAAAGAGCACTTTTCTACTCTACTGTGTTTCCTATGGGGTCCATACAGTGAGCTTGATCAGAACAAAAGAACTGTGCTTCCTACACACATGGACCATATGTAGTTCAACTCTGCTTAGGAAACAGACAAGAACAGTAGCTCCTCTTCAGTCCAATACACTGTACTTGCTGGGAACAGACGCGAGTGCTATTTACACTGTGTATGGAATTGAGAGCTCAATAGTGCCTTTCCTTACCAGAAAACAACTCTTGCTCGTAGGACCACAAACTGCATGTGATTCAACGCCATTTAGGACTGGGAAAGAAATGCTAGCTCGCCTTACAAGAAACACACTGTGCTTTTGAGAAAAGAGCACTCTTCTACTCTACTGTGTTTCCTATGGGGTCCAAACAGTGAGCTTGCTCTGACCAAAGAACTGTGCTTCCTACACACATGGACCATATCTAGTTCAACTCTGCTTATGAATCTTACAAGAACAGTAGCTCCTATTCAGTCCAATACACTGTACTTGCTGGGAACAGACCCGAGTGCTATTTGCACTGTGTATGGCATTTGGAGCACAATAGTTACTCTTCTTACCAGAAAACAACTCTTGCTCGTAGGACCAAAAACTGCATGTGACTCAACTCCATTTATAACTGGGAAACATCCGCGAGCTCGCCTTACAAGAATCATACTCTGCTTTAGAGAAAAAAGCACTCTTCTACTCTACTGTGTTTCCTATAGGTTCAGAACAGTGAGCTTGCTCAGAAAATAATAACAGTGCTTCCTAAACACACGTGCCATATATAATTCAACTCTTCTTAGGAAAATGACAAGAACATTAGCTCCTCTTCATTCCGATACACTGTACTTGCTGGGAACAGACGCGAGTGCTATTTGCACTGTGTATGGCAAAGGGAGCGGAATAGTGACTTTCCTTACCAGAAAACAATTCTTGCTCGTAGGACCAGAAACTGCATGTGATTCAACTCCATTTAGGACTGGGAAACAATGGCTAGCTCGCCTTACAAGAAACACAATCGGCTTTTGAGAAAAGAGCACTCTTCTACACTACTGTGTTTCCTATAGGGCCAAAACAGTGAGCTTGCTCAGAACAAAGTAACTGTGCTTCCTACACACACGGCCATATTTAGTTCAATTCTGCTTATAAATCTGACAAGAACAGTAGATCCTCTTCAGTCCAATACACTGTACTTGCTGGGAACAGACGCCAGTGCTATTTGTTCTGTGTATGGCAATGGCAGCGCAATAGTGACTATTCATACCATAAAAATACTCTTGCTCCTAGGACCAGAAACTGCATGTGACTCAACTCCATTTAGGACTGGAAACAAACTCTAGCTCACTTTACAAGAAACACACTCTGCTTTTGAGAAAAGAGCACTATTCTACTCTACTGTGTTTCCCATACGGCCAGAACTTTGAGCTTGCTCAGAAAAAAAGAACTGTGCTTCCTACTCACACGGGCCATATCTAGTTCAACTCTTCTTAGGAAACTGACAAGAACAGTAGCTCCTCTTCAGTCCAATACACTGTGCTTGCTGAGAACAGACGGGAGGGCTATTTGCAATGTGTATGGCAATGGGAGTGCAATAGTGACTTTCCTTACCAGAAACAACTCTTGCTCCTAGGACCAGAAACTGCATGTGATTCAACTCCATTTAGGACAGGGAAAGAAATGCTAGCTCGACTTACAACAAACACACTGCTTTAGAGAAAAGAGCACTCTTCTACTCTACTGTGTTTCCTATGGGGTCCAAACAGTGAGCTTGCTCAGAACATAATATCTCTGCTTCCTAAACACACGGGCCGTATCTAGTTCAAGTCTGCTTAGGAACCTGACAAGAACAGTAGATCCTCTTCAGTCCAATACACTGTACTTGCTGGGAACAGACGCCAGTGCTATTTGTCCTGTGTAGGGCAATGGCAGTGCAATAGTGACTCTTCTTACCAGAAAACAACTCTTGCTCGTCGGACCAGAAACTGCATGTGATTCAACTCCATTTAGGACTGGGAACCAAACTCTAGCTCGCTTTACAAGAAACACACTCTGCTTTTGAGAAAAGAGCACTCTTCTACTCTACTGTGTTTCCTATAGGGCCAGAACAGTGAGCTTGCTCAGAAAAAAGGAACTGTACTTCCTAAACACACGGGCCATATTTAGTTCAACTCTGCTTATGAAACTGAGAAGAACAGTAGCTCCTCTTCAGTCCAATACACTGTACTTGCTGGGAACAGACGGGAGGGCTATTTGCACTGTGTATGGCAATGGGAGCGCAATAGTGACTTTCCTTACCAGAAAACAACTCTTGCTCGTAGGACCAGAAACTGCATGTGATTCCACTCCATTTAGGACTGGGAAACAAACGCTAGCTCGCCTTACAAGAAACACACTCTGCTTTTGAGAAAAGAACACTCTTCTACTCTACTGTGTTTCCTATGGGGTCCAAACAGTGAACTTGTTCAGAACACAAGAACTATGCTTCCTACACACACGGACCATATCTAGTTCAACTCTGCTTAGTAAACTGACAAGAACAGTAGCTCCTATTCAGTCCAATACACTGTACTTGCTGGGAAAAGACGCGAGTGCTATTTGTCTTGTGTAGGGCAATGGGAACGCAATAGTGACTTTCCTAACCAGAAAACAACTCTTGTTCGTAGGACCAGAAACTCCATGTGATTCAACTCCATTTAGGACTAGGAAACAAACGCTAGCTCGCCTTACAAAAACACACTCTGTTTTTGAGAAAAGAGCACTCTTCTACTCTACTGTGTTTCCTGTGGGGCCAGAACAATGAGCTTGCTCAGAACATAAGAACTGTGCTCCTACACAGGGGCCATATCTAGTTCCACTCTGCTTAGGAAACTGACAAGAACAGTAGATCCTCTTCAGTACGATACACTGTACTTGCTGGGAACAGACGCGAGAGCTATTTGCACTATGTATGGCAAGGGGAGCACAATAGTGACTTTCCTTACCAGAAATCAACTCTTGCTCTTAGGACCAGAAACTGCATGTGACTCAACTCCATTTAGGACTGGGAAACAAACGCTAGCTCGACTTACAAGAAACACACTCTGCTTTTGAGAAAAGAGCACTCTTCTACTCTACTGTGTTTCCTATGGTGTCCGAACAGTGAGCTTCCTCAGAACAAAAGAACTGTGCTTCCTACACACACGGCTATATCTAGTTCAATTCTGCTTAGGAACCTGACAAAAACAGTAGATCCTCTTCAGTCCAATACACTGTGCTTGCTGGGAACAGACACCAGTGCTTTTTGTCCTGTGTATGGCAATGGCAGCACAATAGTGACTATTCTTACCATAAAACAACTCTTGCTCGTAGGACCAGAAACTGCATGTGATTCCACTCCATTTAGTACTGGGACACAAACGCTAGCTCGCCTTACAAGAAACACACTCTGCTTTAGAGAAAAGAGCACTCTTCTACTCTACTGTGTTTCCTATGGGGTCCAAACAGTGAGCTTGCTCAGAACAAAAGACATGTGCTTCCTACACACGAGGACCATATGTAGTTCAACTCTGCTTAGGAAACTGACAAGAACAGTAGCTCCTATTCAGTCCAATACACTGTACTTGCTGGGAAAAGACGCGAGTGCTATTTGCCCTGTGTATGGCAATGGGACCGCTATAGTGACTTTCCTTACCAGAAAACAACTCTTGTTCGTAGGACCAGAAACTGCATATGATTCAACTCCATTTAGGACTGGGAAACAAACGCTTGCTCGCCTTACAAGAAACACACTCTGCTTTTGAGAAAAGAGCACTCTTCTACTCTACTGTGTTTCCTATGGGGTCCGAACAGTGAGCTTGCTCAGAACAAAAGAACTGTGCTTCCTACACACACGGCCATATCTAGTTCAATTCTGCTTAGGAACCTGACCAGAGCAGTAGATCCTCTTCACTCCAATACACTGTACTTGCTGGGAACAGACGCCAGTGCTATTTGTCCTGTATATGGCAATGGCAGCGCAATAGTGACTATTCTTATCATAAAACAACTCTTGCTCGTAGGACCACAAACTGCATGTGATTCCACTCCATTTAGGACTGGGAAACAAACTCTAGCTCGCTTTACAAGAAACACACTCTGCTTTTGAGAAAAGAGCACTCTTCTACTCTACTGTGTTTCCTATGGGGTCCAAACAGTGATCTTGGTCAGAACAAAAGAACTGTGCTTCCTACACACATGGACCATATCTAGTTCAACTCTGCTTAGGAAACTAACAAGAACAGTAGCTCCTATTCAGTCGAATACACTGTACTTGCGGGGAACAGACACGAGTGCTATTTGCACTGTGTATGGCAATTGGAGCACAATAGTGACTTGTCTTACCAGAAAACAACTCTCGCTTGTAGGACAAAAAACTGCATGTGACTCAACTCTATTTAGGACTGGGAAACAAACGCTAGCTCGACTTCCAAGAAAAACACTCTGCTTTTGAGAAAAGAGCACTCTTCTACTCTACTGTGTTTCCTATGTGTTCCGAAAAGTGAGCTTGCTCAGAACAAAAAAACTGTGCTTCCTACACACACGGCCATATCTCGTTCAAGTCTGCTTAGGAACCTGACAAGAATAGTAGATCTTCTTCAGTCCAATACACTGTACTTGCTGGGAACAGACGCCAGTGCTATTTGTCCTGTGTAGGGCAATGGCAGCGCAATAGTGACTCTTCTTACCAGAAAACAATTCTTGCTCGTAGGACCAGAAACTGCATGTGATTCAACTCCATTTAGGACTAGGACACAAACGCTAGCTCGACTTCCAAGAAACACACTCTGCTTTTGAGAAAAGAGCACTCTTCTTCTCTACTGTGTTTCCTATAGATCCAGAAGAGTGACCTTGCTCAGAACATTAGAACTGTGCTTCCTACACACATGGCCATATCTAGTTCAATTCTGCTTAGGAACCTGACAAGAACAATAGCTCCTCTTCAGTCTGATACACTGTACTTGTGGGAAACAGACGCGAGTGCTATTTGCACTGTGTATGGCAATTGGAGCACAATAGTGACTCGTCTTAACAGAAAACAACTCTTGCTCGTAGGACAAAAAACTGCATGTGACTCAACTCCATTTAGGACTGGGAAACAAACGCTAGCTCGACTTCCAAGAAACACACTCTGCTTTAGAGAAAAGAGCACTCTTCTACTCTACTGTGTTTCCTATGTGTTCTGAAAAGTGACCTTGCTCAGAACAAAAAAACTGTGCTTCCTACACACAGGGTCATATCTCGTTCAAGTCTGCTTAGGAACCTGACAAGAACAGTAGATCCTCTTCAGTCCAATACACTGTAATTGCTGGGAACAGACGCCAGTGCTATTTGTCCTGTGTATGGCAATGGCAGTGCAATAGTGACTCTTCTTACCAGAAAACAACTCTTGCTCGTCGGACCAGAAACTGCATGTGATTCAACTCCATTTAGGACTGGGAACCAAACTCTAGCTCGCTTTACAAGAAACACACTCTGCTTTTGAGAAAAGAGCACTCTTCTACTCTACTGTGTTTCCTATAGGGCCAGAACAGTGAGCTTGCTCAGAAAAAAGGAACTGTACTTCCTAAACACACGGGCCATATTTAGTTCAACTCTGCTTATGAAACTGAGAAGAACAGTAGCTCCTCTTCAGTCCAATACACTGTACTTGCTGGGAACAGACGGGAGGGCTATTTGCACTGTGTATGGCAATGGGAGCGCAATAGTGACTTTCCTTACCAGAAAACAACTCTTGCTCGTAGGACCAGAAACTGCATGTGAATCCACTCCATTTAGGACTGGGAAACAAACGCTAGCTCGCCTTACAAGAAACACACTCTCCTTTAGAGAAAAGAGCACTCTTCTACTCTACTGTGTTTCCTATGGGGTCCAAACAGTGAACTTGTTCAGAAAAAAAGAACTATGCTTCCTACACACACGGACCATATTTAGTTCAACTCTGCTTAGTAAACTGACAAGAACAGTAGCTCCTATTCAGTCCAATACACTGTACTTGCTGGGAAAAGACGCGAGTGCTATTTGTCTTGTGTAGGGCAATGGGAACGCAATAGTGACTTTCCTTACCAGAAAACAACTCTTGTTCGTAGGACCAGAAACTGCAAGTGATTCAACTCCATTTAGGACTAGGAAACAAACGCTAGCTCGCCTTACAAAAACACACTCTGTTTTTGAGAAAAGAGCACTCTTCTACTCTACTGTGTTTCCTGTAGGGCCAGAACAATGAGCTTGCTCAGAACATAAGAACTGTGCTCCTACACACGGGCCATATCTAGTTCCACTCTGCTTAGGAAACTGACAAGAACAGTAGATCCTCTTCAGTACGATACACTGTACTTGCTGGGAACAGACGCGAGGGCTATTTGCACTATGTATGGCAAGGGGAGCACAATAGTGACTTTCCTTACCAGAAATCAACTCTTGCTCTTAGGACCAGAAACTGCATGTGACTCAACTCCATTTAGGACTGGGAAACAAACGCTAGCTCGACTTACAAGAAACACACTCTGCTTTTGAGAAAAGAGCACTTTTCTACTCTACTGTGTTTCCTATGGTGTCCGAACAGTGAGCTTGCTCAGAACAAAAGAACTGTGCTTCCTACACACACGGCCATATCTAGTTCAATTCTGCTTAGGAATCTGACAAAAACAGTAGATCCTCTTCAGTCCAATACACTGTGCTTGCTGGGAACAGACACCAGTGCTATTTGTCCTGTGTATGGCAATGGCAGCACAATAGTGACTATTCTTACCATAAAACAACTCTTGCTTGTAGGACCAGAAACTGCATGTGATTCCACTCCATTTAGTACTGGGACACAAACGCTAGCTCGCCTTACAAGAAACACACTCTGCTTTTGAGAAAAGAGCACTCTTCTACTCTACTGTGTTTCCTATGGGGTCCAAACAGTGAGCTTGCTCAGAACAAAAGAACTGTGCTTCCTACACACGAGGACCATATGTAGTTCAACTCTGCTTAGGAAACTGACAAGAACAGTAGCTCCTATTCAGTCCAATACACTGTACTTGCTGGGAACAGACGCCAGTGCTATTTGCCCTGTGTATGGCAATGGGAGCGCAATAGTGACTTTCCTTACCAGAAAACAACTCTTGTTCGTAGGACCAGAAACTGCATATGATTCAACTCCATTTAGGACTGGGAAACAAACGCTTGCTCGCCTTACAAGAAACACACTCTGCTTTTGAGAAAAGAGCACTCTTCTACTCTACTGTGTTTCCTATGGGGTCCGAACAGTGAGCTTGCTCAGAACAAAAGAACTGTGCTTCCTACACACACGGCCATATCTAGTTCAATTCTGCTTAGGAACCTGACCAGAGCAGTAGATCCTCTTCACTCCAATACACTGTACTTGCTGGGAACAGACGCCAGTGCTATTTGTCCTGTATATGGCAATGGCAGCGCAATAGTGACTATTCTTATCATAAAACAACTCTTGCTCGTAGGACCACAAACTGCATGTGATTCCACTCCATTTAGGACTGGGAAACAAACTCTAGCTCGCTTTACAAGAAACACACTCTGCTTTTGAGAAAAGAGCACTCTTCTACTCTACTGTGTTTCCTATGGGGTCCAAACAGTGATCTTGGTCAGAACAAAAGAACTGTGCTTCCTACACACATGGACCATATCTAGTTCAACTCTGCTTAGGAAACTAACAAGAACAGTAGCTCCTATTCAGTCGAATACACTGTACTTGCGGGGAACAGACGCGAGTGCTATTTGCACTGTGTATGGCAATTGGAGCACAATAGTGACTTGTCTTACCAGAAAACAACTCTCGCTTGTAGGACAAAAAACTGCATGTGACTCAACTCCATTTAGGACTGGGAAACAAACGCTAGCTTGACTTCCAAGAAAAACACTCTGCTTTTGAGAAAAGAGAACTCTTCTACTCTACTGTGTTTCCTATGTGTTCCGAAAAGTGAGCTTGCTCAGAACAAAAAAACTGTGCTTCCTACACACACGGCCATATCTCGTTCATGTCTGCTTAGGAACCTGACAAGAATAGAAGATCTTCTTCAGTCCAATACACTGTACTTGCTGGGAACAGACGCCAGTGCTATTTGTCCTGTATATGGCAATGGCAGCGCAATAGTGACTCTTCTTAACAGAAAACAACTCTTGCTTGTAGGACCAGAAACTGCATGTGATTCAACTCCATTTAGGACTGGGAAACAAACGCTAGCTCGCCTTACAAGAAACACACTCTGCTTTTGAGAAAAGAGCACTCTTCTACTCTACTGTGTTTCCTATGCGGTCCGAACAGTGAGCTTGGTCAGAACAAAAGAACTGTGCTTCCTACACACACGGCCATATCTAGTTCAATTCTGCTTAGGAACCTGACCAGAGCAGTAGATCCTCTTCAGTCCAATACACTGTACTTGCTGGGAACAGACGCCAGTGCTATTTGTCTTGTATATGGCAATGGCAGTGCAATAGTGACTATTCTTACCATAAAACAACTCTTGCTTGTAGGACCAGAAACTGCATGTGCTTCCACTCCATTTAGGACTGGGAAACAAACGCTAGCTCGCCTTACAAGAAACACACTCTCCTTTAGAGAAAAGAGCACTCTTCTACTCTACTGTGTTTCCTATGGGGTCCAAACAGTGAACTTGTTCAGAACAAAAGAACTATGCTTCCTACACACACGGACCATATCTAGTTCAACTCTGCTTAGTAAACTGACAAGAACAGTAGCTCCTATTCAGTCCAATACACTGTACTTGTTGGGAAAAGACGCGAGTGCTATTTGTCTTGTGTAGGGCAATGGGAACGCAATAGTGACTTTCCTTACCAGAAAACAACTCTTGTTCGTAGGACCAGAAACTGCAAGTGATTCAACTCCATTTAGGACTAGGAAACAAACGCTAGCTCGCCTTACAAAAACACACTCTGTTTTTGAGAAAAGAGCACTCTTCTACTCTACTGTGTTTCCTGTAGGGCCAGAACAATGAGCTTGCTCAGAACATAAGAACTGTGCTCCTACACACGGGCCATATCTAGTTCCACTCTGCTTAGGAAACTGACAAGAACAGTAGATCCTCTTCAGGACGATACACTGTACTTGCTGGGAACAGACGCTAGAGCTATTTGCACTATGTATGGCAAGGGGAGCACAATGGTGACTTTCCTTACCAGAAATCAACTCTTGCTCTTAGGACCAGAAACTGCATGTGACTCAACTCCATTTAGGACTGGGAAACAAACGCTAGCTCGACTTACAAGAAACACACTCTGCTTTTGAGAAAAGAGCACTTTTCTACTCTACTGTGTTTCCTATGGTGTCCGAACAGTGAGCTTGCTCAGAACAAAAGAACTGTGCTTCCTACACACACGGCCATATCTAGTTCAATTCTGCTTAGGAACCTGACAAAAACAGTAGATCCTCTTCAGTCGAATACACTGTGCTTGCTGGGAACAGACACCAGTGCTATTTGTCCTGTGTATGGCAATGGCAGCACAATAGTGACTATTCTTACCATAAAACAACTCTTGCTCGTAGGACCAGAAACTGCATGTGATTCCACTCCATTTAGTACTGGGACACAAACGCTAGCTCGCCTTACAAGAAACACACTCTACTTTTGAGAAAAGAGCACTCTTCTACTCTACTGTGTTTCCTATGGGGTCCAAACAGTGAGCTTGCTCAGAACAAAAGAACTGTGCTTCCTACACACGAGGACCATATGTCGTTCAACTCTGCTTAGGAAACTGACAAGAACAGTAGCTCCTATTCAGTCCAATACACTGCACTTGCTGGGAAAAGAAGCGAGTGCTATTTGCCCTGTGTATGGCAATGGGAACGCAATAGTGACTTTCCTTACCAGAAAACAACTCTTGTTCGTAGGACCAGAAACTGCAAGTGATTCAACTCCATTTAGGACTAGGAAACAAACGCTAGCTCGCCTTACAAAAACACACTCTGTTTTTGAGAAAAGAGCACTCTTCTACTCTACTGTGTTTCCTGTAGGGCCAGAACAATGAGCTTGCTCAGAACATAAGAACTGTGCTCCTACACACGGGCCATATCTAGTTCCACTCTGCTTAGGAAACTGACAAGAACAGTAGATCCTCTTCAGTACGATACACTGTACTTGCTGGGAACAGACGCGAGTGCTATTTGCACTATGTATGGCAAGGGGAGCACAATAGTGACTTTCCTTACCAGAAATCAACTCTTGCTCTTAGGACCAGAAACTGCATGTGACTCAACTCCATTTAGGACTGGGAAACAAACGCTAGCTCGACTTACAAGAAACACACTCTGCTTTTGAGAAAAGAGCACTTTTCTACTCTACTGTGTTTCCTATGGTGTCCGAACAGTGAGCTTGCTCAGAACAAAAGAACTGTGCTTCCTACACACACGGCCATATCTAGTTCAATTCTGCTTAGGAATCTGACAAAAACAGTAGATCCTCTTCAGTCCAATACACTGTGCTTGCTGGGAACAGACACCAGTGCTATTTGTCCTGTGTATGGCAATGGCAGCACAATAGTGACTATTCTTACCATAAAACAACTCTTGCTCGTAGGACCAGAAACTGCATGTGATTCCACTCCATTTAGTACTGGGACACAAACGCTAGCTCGCCTTACAAGAAACACACTCTGCTTTTGAGAAAAGAGCACTCTTCTACTCTACTGTGTTTCCTATGGGGTCCAAACAGTGAGCTTGCTCAGAACAAAAGAACTGTGCTTCCTACACACGAGGACCATATGTAGTTCAACTCTGCTTAGGAAACTGACAAGAACAGTAGCTCCTATTCAGTCCAATACACTGTACTTGCTGGGAAAAGACGCGAGTGCTATTTGCCCTGTGTATGGCAATGGGAGCGCAATAGTGACTTTCCTTACCAGAAAACAACTCTTGTTCGTAGGACCAGAAACTGCATATGATTCAACTCCATTTAGGACTGGGAAACAAACGCTTGCTCGCCTTACAAGAAACACACTCTGCTTTTGAGAAAAGAGCACTCTTCTACTCTACTGTGTTTCCTATGGGGTCCGAACAGTGAGCTTGCTCAGAACAAAAGAACTGTGCTTCCTACACACACGGCCATATCTAGTTCAATTCTGCTTAGGAACCTGACCAGAGCAGTAGATCCTCTTCACTCCAATACACTGTACTTGCTGGGAACAGACGCCAGTGCTATTTGTCCTGTATATGGCAATGGAAGCGCAATAGTGACTATTCTTATCATAAAACAACTCTTGCTCGTAGGACCACAAACTGCATGTGATTCCACTCCATTTAGGACTGGGAAACAAACTCTAGCTCGCTTTACAAGAAACACACTCTGCTTTTGAGAAAAGAGCACTCTTCTACTCTACTGTGTTTCCTATGGGGTCCAAACAGTGATCTTGGTCAGAACAAAAGAACTGTGCTTCCTACACACATGGACCATATCTAGTTCAACTCTGCTTAGGAAACTAACAAGAACAGTAGCTCCTATTCAGTCGAATACACTGTACTTGCGGGGAACAGACGCGAGTGCTATTTGCACTGTGTATGGCAATTGGAGCACAATAGTGACTTGTCTTACCAGAAAACAACTCTCGCTTGTAGGACAAAAAACTGCATGTGACTCAACTCCATTTAGGACTGGGAAACAAACGCTAGCTTGACTTCCAAGAAAAACACTCTACTTTTGAGAAAAGAGAACTCTTCTACTCTACTGTGTTTCCTATGTGTTCCGAAAAGTGAGCTTGCTCAGAACAAAAAAACTGTGCTTCCTACACACACGGCCATATCTCGTTCAT
Source organism: Peromyscus eremicus (assembly GCF_949786415.1). NCBI lineage: Eukaryota > Metazoa > Chordata > Mammalia > Rodentia > Cricetidae > Peromyscus > Peromyscus eremicus. Next base: position 26,796 of record NW_026737065.1, on the reverse strand, counting down.
GTCTGCTTAGGAACCTGACAAGAATAGAAGATCTTCTTCAGTCCAATACACTGTACTTGCTGGGAACAGACGCCAGTGCTATTTGTCCTGTATATGGCAATGGCAGCGCAATAGTGACTCTTCTTAACAGAAAACAACTCTTGCTTGTAGGACCAGAAACTGCATGTGATTCAACTCCATTTAGGACTGGGAAACAAACGCTAGCTCGCCTTACAAGAAACACACTCTGCTTTTGAGAAAAGAGCACTCTTCTACTCTACTGTGTTTCCTATGCGGTCCGAACAGTGAGCTTGGTCAGAACAAAAGAACTGTGCTTCCTACACACACGGCCATATCTAGTTCAATTCTGCTTAGGAACCTGACCAGAGCAGTAGATCCTCTTCAGTCCAATACACTGTACTTGCTGGGAACAGACGCCAGTGCTATTTGTCTTGTATATGGCAATGGCAGTGCAATAGTGACTATTCTTACCATAAAACAACTCTTGCTTGTAGGACCAGAAACTGCATGTGATTCCACTCCATTTAGGACTGGGAAACAAACGCTAGCTCGCCTTACAAGAAACACACTCTCCTTTAGAGAAAAGAGCACTCTTCTACTCTACTGTGTTTCCTATGGGGTCCAAACAGTGAACTTGTTCAGAACAAAAGAACTATGCTTCCTACACACACGGACCATATCTAGTTCAACTCTGCTTAGTAAACTGACAAGAACAGTAGCTCCTATTCAGTCCAATACACTGTACTTGTTGGGAAAAGACGCGAGTGCTATTTGTCTTGTGTAGGGCAATGGGAACGCAATAGTGACTTTCCTTACCAGAAAACAACTCTTGTTCGTAGGACCAGAAACTGCAAGTGATTCAACTCCATTTAGGACTAGGAAACAAACGCTAGCTCGCCTTACAAAAACACACTCTGTTTTTGAGAAAAGAGCACTCTTCTACTCTACTGTGTTTCCTGTAGGGCCAGAACAATGAGCTTGCTCAGAACATAAGAACTGTGCTCCTACACACGGGCCATATCTAGTTCCACTCTGCTTAGGAAACTGACAAGAACAGTAGATCCTCTTCAGTACGATACACTGTACTTGCTGGGAACAGACGCGAGTGCTATTTGCACTATGTATGGCAAGGGGAGCACAATAGTGACTTTCCTTACCAGAAATCAACTCTTGCTCTTAGGACCAGAAACTGCATGTGACTCAACTCCATTTAGGACTGGGAAACAAACGCTAGCTCGACTTACAAGAAACACACTCTGCTTTTGAGAAAAGAGCACTTTTCTACTCTACTGTGTTTCCTATGGTGTCCGAACAGTGAGCTTGCTCAGAACAAAAGAACTGTGCTTCCTACACACACGGCCATATCTAGTTCAATTCTGCTTAGGAATCTGACAAAAACAGTAGATCCTCTTCAGTCCAATACACTGTGCTTGCTGGGAACAGACACCAGTGCTATTTGTCCTGTGTATGGCAATGGCAGCACAATAGTGACTATTCTTACCATAAAACAACTCTTGCTCGTAGGACTAGAAACTGCATGTGATTCCACTCCATTTAGTACTGGGACACAAACGCTAGCTCGCCTTACAAGAAACACACTCTGCTTTTGAGAAAAGAGCACTCTTCTACTCTACTGTGTTTCCTATGGGGTCCAAACAGTGAGCTTGCTCAGAACAAAAGAACTGTGCTTCCTACACACGAGGACCATATGTAGTTCAACTCTGCTTAGGAAACTGACAAGTACAGTAGCTCCTATTCAGTCCAATACACTGTACTTGCTGGGAACAGACACCAGTGCTATTTGTCCTGTGTATGGCAATGGCAGCACAATAGTGACTATTCTTACCATAAAACAACTCTTGCTCGTAGGACCAGAAACTGCATGTGATTCCACTCCATTTAGTACTGGGACACAAACGCTAGCTCGCCTTACAAGAAACACACTCTGCTTTTGAGAAAAGAGCACTCTTCTACTCTACTGTGTTTCCTATGGGGTCCAAACAGTGAGCTTGCTCAGAACAAAAGAACTGTGCTTCCTACACACGAGGACCATATGTAGTTCAACTCTGCTTAGGAAACTGACAAGTACAGTAGCTCCTATTCAGTCCAATACACTGTACTTGCTGGGAAAAGACGCGAGTGCTATTTGCCCTGTGTATGGCAATGGGAGCGCAATAGTGACTTTCCTTACCAGAAAACAACTCTTGTTCGTAGGACCAGAAACTGCATATGATTCAACTCCATTTAGGACTGGGAAACAAACGCTTGCTCGCCTTACAAGAAACACACTCTGCTTTTGAGAAAAGAGCACTCTTCTACTCTACTGTGTTTCCTATGGGGTCCGAACAGTGAGCTTGCTCAGAACAAAAGAACTGTGCTTCCTACACACACGGCCATATCTAGTTCAATTCTGCTTAGGAACCTGACGAGAGCAGTAGATCCTCTTCACTCCAATACACTGTACTTGCTGGGAACAGACGCCAGTGCTATTTGTCCTGTATATGGCAATGGCAGCGCAATAGTGACTATTCTTTTCATAAAACAACTCTTGCTCGTAGGACCACAAACTGCATGTGATTCCACTCCATTTAGGACTGGGAAACAAACTCTAGCTCGCTTTACAAGAAACACACTCTGCTTTTGAGAAAAGAGCACTCTTCTACTCTACTGTGTTTCCTATGGGGTCCAAACAGTGATCTTGGTCAGAACAAAAGAACTGTGCTTCCTACACACATGGACCATATCTAGTTCAACTCTGCTTAGGAAACTAACAAGAACAGTAGCTCCTATTCAGTCGAATACACTGTACTTGCGGGGAACAGACGCGAGTGCTATTTGCACTGTGTATGGCAATTGGAGCACAATAGTGACTTGTCTTACCAGAAAACAACTCTCGCTTGTAGGACAAAAAACTGCATGTGACTCAACTCCATTTAGGACTGGGAAACAAACGCTAGCTTGACTTCCAAGAAAAACACTCTGCTTTTGAGAAAAGAGCACTCTTCTACTCTACTGTGTTTCCTATGTGTTCCGAAAAGTGAGCTTGCTCAGAACAAAAAAACTGTGCTTCCTACACACACGGAAATATCTCGTTCATGTCTGCTTAGGAACCTGACAAGAATAGAAGATCTTCTTCAGTCCAATACACTGTACTTGCTGGGAACAGACGCCAGTGCTATTTGTCCTGTATATGGCAATGGCAGCGCAATAGTGACTCTTCTTAACAGAAAACAACTCTTGCTTGTAGGACCAGAAACTGCATGTGATTCAACTCCATTTAGGACTGGGAAACAAACGCTAGCTCGCCTTACAAGAAACACACTCTGCTTTTGAGAAAAGAGCACTCTTCTACTCTACTGTGTTTCCTATGCGGTCCGAACAGTGAGCTTGGTCAGAACAAAAGAACTGTGCTTCCTACACACACGGCCATATCTAGTTCAATTCTGCTTAGGAACCTGACCAGAGCAGTAGATCCTCTTCAGTCCAATACACTGTACGTGCTGGGAACAGACGCCAGTGCTATTTGTCTTGTATATGGCAATGGCAGTGCAATAGTGACTATTCTTACCATAAAACAACTCTTGCTTGTAGGACCAGAAACTGCATGTGATTCCACTCCATTTAGGACTGGGAAACAAACGCTAGCTCGCCTTACAAGAAACACACTCTCCTTTAGAGAAAAGAGCACTCTTCTACTCTACTGTGTTTCCTATGGGGTCCAAACAGTGAACTTGTTCAGAACAAAAGAACTATGCTTCCTACACACACGGACCATATCTAGTTCAACTCTGCTTAGTAAACTGACACGAACAGTAGCTCCTATTCAGTCCAATACACTGTACTTGTTGGGAAAAGACGCGAGTGCTATTTGTCTTGTGTAGGGCAATGGGAACGCAATAGTGACTTTCCTTACCAGAAAACAACTCTTGTTCGTAGGACCAGAAACTGCAAGTGATTCAACTCCATTTAGGACTAGGAAACAAACGCTAGCTCGCCTTACAAAAACACACTCTGTTTTTGAGAAAAGAGCACTCTTCTACTCTACTGTGTTTCCTGTAGGGCCAGAACAATGAGCTTGCTCAGAACATAAGAACTGTGCTCCTACACACGGGCCATATCTAGTTCCACTCTGCTTAGGAAACTGACAAGAACAGTAGATCCTCTTCAGTACGATACACTGTACTTGCTGGGAACAGACGCGAGAGCTATTTGCACTATGTATGGCAAGGGGAGCACAATAGTGACTTTCCTTACCAGAAATCAACTCTTGCTCTTAGGACCAGAAACTGCATGTGACTCAACTCCATTTAGGACTGGGAAACAAACGCTAGCTCGACTTACAAGAAACACACTCTGCTTTTGAGAAAAGAGCACTTTTCTACTCTACTGTGTTTCCTATGGTGTCCGAACAGTGAGCTTGCTCAGAACAAAAGAACTGTGCTTCCTACACACACGGCCATATCTAGTTCAATTCTGCTTAGGAACCTGACAAAAACAGTAGATCCTCTTCAGTTCAATACACTGTGCTTGCTGGGAACAGACACCAGTGCTATTTGTCCTGTGTATGGCAATGGCAGCACAATAGTGACTATTCTTACCATAAAACAACTCTTGCTCGTAGGACCAGAAACTGCATGTGATTCCACTCCATTTAGTACTGGGACACAAACGCTAGCTCGCCTTACAAGAAACACACTCTACTTTTGAGAAAAGAGCACTCTTCTACTCTACTGTGTTTCCTATGGGGTCCAAACAGTGAGCTTGCTCAGAACAAAAGAACTGTGCTTCCTACACACGAGGACCATATGTAGTTCAACTCTGCTTAGGAAACTGACAAGAACAGTAGCTCCTATTCAGTCCAATACTCTGCACTTGCTGGGAAAAGACGCGAGTGCTATTTGCCCTGTGTATGGCAATGGGAGCACAATAGTGACTTTCCTTACCAGAAAACAACTCTTGTTCGTAGGACCAGAAACTGCATATGATTCAACTCCATTTAGGACTGGGAAACAAACGCTTGCTCGCCTTACAAGAAACACACTCTGCTTTTGAGAAAAGAGCACTCTTCTACTCTACTGTGTTTCCTATGGGGTCCGAACAGTGATCTTGGTCAGAACAAAAGAACTGTGCTTCCTACACACATGGACCATATCTAGTTCAACTCTGCTTAGGAAACTAACAAGAACAGTAGCTCCTATTCAGTCGAATACACTGTACTTGCGGGGAACAGACGCGAGTGCTATTTGCACTGTGTATGGCAATTGGAGCACAATAGTGACTTGTCTTACCAGAAAACAACTCTCGCTTGTAGGACAAAAAACTGCATGTGACTCAACTCCATTTAGGACTGGGAAACAAACGCTAGCTTGACTTCCAAGAAAAACACTCTGCTTTTGAGAAAAGAGCACTCTTCTACTCTACTGTGTTTCCTATGTGTTCCGAAAAGTGAGCTTGCTCAGAACAAAAAAACTGTGCTTCCTACACACACGGCCATATCTCGTTCAAGTCTGCATAGGAACCTGACAAGAATAGAAGATCTTCTTCAGTACAATACACTGTACTTGCTGGGAACAGACGCCAGTGCTATTTGTCCTGTGTAGGGCAATGGCAGCGCAATAGTGACTCTTCTTACCAGAAAACAATTCTTGCTCGTAGGACCAGAAACTGCATGTGATTCAACTCCATTTAGGACTAGGACACAAACGCTAGCTCGACTTCCAAGAAACACACTCTGCTTTTGAGAAAAGAGCACTCTTCTTCTCTACTGTGTTTCCTATAGAGCCAGAAGAGTGAACTTGCTCAGAACATTAAAAATGTGCTTCCTACACACATGGCCATATCTAGTTCAATTCTGCTTAGGAACCTGACAAGAACAATAGCTCCTCTTCAGTCTGATACACTGTACTTGTGGGGAACAGACGCGAGTGCTATTTGCACTGTGTATGGCAATTGGAGCACAATAGTGACTCGTCTTAACAGAAAACAACTCTTGCTCGTAGGACAAAAAACTGCATGTGACTCAACTCCATTTAGGACTGGGAAACAAACGCTAGCTCGCATTACAAGAAACATACTCTGCTTTAGAGAAAAGAGCACTCTTCTACTCTACTGTGTTTCCTATGGTGTCCAAACAGTGAGCTTGCTCAGAACAAGAGAACTGTGCTTCCTACACACACGGACCATATCTAGTTCAACTCTGCTTAGGAAACTGACAAGAACAGTAGCTCCTATTCAGTCCAATACTCTGTACTTGCTGGGAAAAGACGCGAGTGCTATTTGCCTTGTGTAGGGCAATGGGAGCACAATAGTGACTTTCCTTACCAGAAAAAAACTCTTGTTCGTAGGACCAGAAACTGCATGTGATTCAACTCCATTTAGGACTAGGAAACAAACGCTAGCTCGCCTTACAAAAACACACTGTGCTTTTGAGAAAAGAGCACTCTTCTACTCTACTGTGATTCCTATAGGGCCAGAACAGTGAGCTTGCCCAGAACATAAGAACGGTGCTTCCTACACACACGGGCCATATCTAGTTCAACTCTGCTTAGGAAACTGACAAGAACAGTAGCTCCTCTTCAGTCCGATACACTGTACTTGTTGGGAGAGACGCGAGTGCTATTTGCACTGTGTATGGCAATGGGAGCGCTATAGTGACTTTCCTTACCAGAAAAAAACTCTTGCTCATAGGACCAGAAACTGCATGTGATTCAACTCCATTTAGGACTGGGAAACAAACGCTAGCTCGCCTTACAAGAAACACACTCTGCTTTTGAGAAAAGAGCACTCTTCTACTCTACTGTGTTTCCTATGGTGTCCGAACAGGGAGCTTGCTCAGAACAAAAGAACTGTGCTTTCTACACACGGGCCATATCTAGTTCAACTCTGCTTAGGAAACAAACAAGAACAGCAGCTCCTCTTCAGTCCGATACACTGTACTTGTGGGGAACAGACGCGAGTGCTATTTGCACTGTGTATGGCATTGGAGCACAATAGTGACTCGTCTTACCAGAAAACAACTCTTGCTCGTAGGACAAAAAACTGCATGTGACTCAACTCCATTTAGGACTGGGAAACAAACGCTAGCTCGACTTACAAGAAACACACTCCGCTTTTGAGAAATGAGCACTCTTCTACTCTACTGTGTTTCCTATGGGGCCAGAACAGTGAACTTGCTCAGAACAAAAGAACTGTGCTTCCTACATACACGGCCATATATAGTTCAATTCTGCTTAGGAACGTGACAAGAACAGTAGATCCTCTTCAGTCCTATACACTGTACTTGCTGGGAACAGACGCCAGTGCTATTTGTCTTGTATATGGCAATGGCAGTGCAACAGTGACTATTCTTACCATAAAACAACTCTTGCTCGTAGGACCAGAAACTGCATGTGATTCAACTCCATTTAGTACTGGGAAACAAACGCTAGCTCGCCTTACAAGAAACACACTCTCCTTTAGAGAAAAGAGCACTCTTCTACTCTACTGTGTTTCCTATGGGGTCCAAACAGTGAACTTGTTCAGAACAAAAGAACTATGCTTCCTACACACACGGACCATATCTAGTTCAACTCTGCTTAGTAAACTGACAAGAACAGTAGCTCCTATTCAGTCCAATACACTGTACTTGCTGGGAAAAGACGCGAGTGCTATTTGTCTTGTGTAGGGCAATGGGAACGCAATAGTGACTTTCCTTACCAGAAAACAACTCTTGTTCGTAGGACCAGAAACTGCAAGTGATTCAACTCCATTTAGGACTAGGAAACAAACGCTAGCTCGACTTACAAAAACACACTCTGTTTTTGAGAAAAGAGCACTCTTCTACTCTACTGTGTTTCCTGTAGGGCCAGAACAATGAGCTTGCTCAGAACATAAGAACTGTGCTCCTACACACGGGCCATATCTAGTTCCACTCTGCTTAGGAAACTGACAAGAACAGTAGATCCTCTTCAGTACGATACACTGTACTTGCTGGGAACAGACGCGAGAGCTATTTGCACTATGTATGGCAAGGGGAGCACAATAGTGACTTTCCTTACCAGAAATCAACTCTTGCTCTTAGGACCAGAAACTGCATGTGACTCAACTCCATTTATGACTGGGAAACAAACGCTAGCTCGACTTACAAGAAACACACTCTGCTTTTGAGAAAAGAGCACTTTTCTACTCTACTGTGTTTCCTATGGTGTCCGAACAGTGAGCTTGCTCAGAACAAAAGAACTGTGCTTCCTACACACACGGCCATATCTAGTTCAATTCTGCTTAGGAACCTGACAAAAACAGTAGATCCTCTTCAGTCCAATACACTGTGCTTGCTGGGAACAGACACCAGTGCTATTTGTCCTGTGTATGGCAATGGCAGCACAATAGTGACTATTCTTACCATAAAACAACTCTTGCTCGTAGGACCAGATACTGCATGTGATTCCACTCCATTTAGTACTGGGACACAAACGCTAGCTCGCCTTACAAGAAACACACTCTGCTTTTGAGAAAAGAGCACTCTTCTACTCTACTGTGTTTCCTATGGGGTCCAAACAGTGAGCTTGCTCAGAACAAAAGAACTGTGCTTCCTACACACGAGGACCATATGTAGTTCAACTCTGCTTAGGAAACTGACAAGAACAGTAGCTCCTATTCAGTCCAATACACTGTACTTGCTGGGAAAAGACGCGAGTGCTATTTGCCCTGTGTATGGCAATGGGAGCGCAATAGTGACTTTCCTTACCAGAAAACAACTCTTGTTCGTAGGACCAGAAACTGCATATGATTCAACTCCATTTAGGACTGGGAAACAAACGCTTGCTCGCCTTACAAGAAACACACTCTGCTTTTGAGAAAAGAGCACTCTTCTACTCTACTGTGTTTCCTATGGGGTCCGAACAGTGAGCTTGCTCAGAACAAAAGAACTGTGCTTCCTACACACACGGCCATATCTAGTTCAATTCTGCTTAGGAACCTGACCAGAGCAGTAGATCCTCTTCACTCCAATACACTGTACTTGCTGGGAACAGACGCCAGTGCTATTTGTCCTGTATATGGCAATGGCAGCGCAATAGTGACTATTCTTATCATAAAACAACTCTTGCTCGTAGGACCACAAACTGCATGTGATTCCACTCCATTTAGGACTGGGAAACAAACTCTAGCTTGCTTTACAAGAAACACACTCTGCTTTTGAGAAAAGAGCACTCTTCTACTCTACTGTGTTTCCTATGGGGTCCAAACAGTGATCTTGGTCAGAACAAAAGAACTGTGCTTCCTACACACATGGACCATATCTAGTTCAACTCTGCTTAAAAAACTAACAAGAACAGTAGCTCCTATTCAGTCGAATACACTGTACTTGCGGGGAACAGACGCGAGTGCTATTTGCACTGTGTATGGCAATTGGAGCACAATAGTGACTTGTCTTACCAGAAAACAACTCTCGCTTGTAGGACAAAAAACTGCATGTGACTCAACTCCATTTAGGACTGGGAAACAAACGCTAGCTTGACTTCCAAGAAAAACACTCTGCTTTTGAGAAAAGAGCACTCTTCTACTCTACTGTGTTTCCTATGTGTTCCGAAAAGTGAGCTTGCTCAGAACAAAAAAACTGTGCTTCCTACACACACGGCCATATCTCGTTCAAGTCTGCTTAGGAACCTGACAAGAATAGAAGATCTTCTTCAGTACAATACACTGTACTTGCTGGGAACAGACGCCAGTGCTATTTGTCCTGTGTAGGGCAATGGCAGCGCAATAGTGACTCTTCTTACCAGAAAACAATTCTTGCTCGTAGGACCAGAAACTGCATGTGATTCAACTCCGTTTAGGACTAGGACACAAACGCTAGCTCGACTTCCAAGAAACACACTCTGCTTTTGAGAAAAGAGCACTCTTCTTCTCTACTGTGTTTCCTATAGAGCCAGAAGAGTGAACTTGCTCAGAACATTAGAACTGTGCTTCCTACACACATGGCCATATCTATTTCAATTCTGCTTAGGAACCTGACAAGAACAATAGCTCCTCTTCAGTCTGATACACTGTACTTGTGGGGAACAGACGCGAGTGCTATTTGCACTGTGTATGGCAATTGGAGCACAATAGTGACTCGTCTTAACAGAAAACAACTCTTGCTCGTAGGACAAAAAACTGCATGTGACTCAACTCCATTTAGGACTGGGAAACAAACGCTAGCTCGCATTACAAGAAACGTACTCTGCTTTAGACAAAAGAGCACTCTTCTACTCTACTGTGTTTCCTATGGTGTCCAAACAGTGAGCTTGCTCAGAACAAGAGAACTGTGCTTCCTACACACACGGACCATATCTAGTTCAACTCTGCTTAGGAAACTGACAAGAACAGTAGCTCCTATTCAGTCCAATACTCTGTACTTGCTGGGAAAAGACGCGAGTGCTATTTGCCTTGTATAGGGCAATGGGAGCACAATAGTGACTTTCCTTACCAGAAAAAAACTCTTGTTCGTAGGACCAGAAACTGCATGTGATTCAACACCATTTAGGACTAGGAAACAAACGCTAGCTCGCCTTACAAAAACACACTCTGCTTTTGAGAAAAGAGCACTCTTCTACTCTACTGTGATTCCTATAGGGCCAGAACAGTGAGCTTGCCCAGAACATAAGAACGGTGCTTCCTACACACACGGGCCATATCTAGTTCAACTCTGCTTAGAAAACTGACAAGAACAGTAGCTCCTCTTCAGTCCGATACACTGTACTTGTTGGGAACAGACGCGAGTGCTATTTGCACTGTGTATGGCAATGGGAGCGCTATAGTGACTTTCCTTACCAGAAAAAAACTCTTGCTCATAGGACCAGAAACTGCATGTGATTCAACTCCATTTAGGACTGGGAAACAAACGCTAGCTCGCCTTATAAGAAACACACTCTGCTTTTGAGAAAAGAGCACTCTTCTACTCTACTGTGTTTCCTATGGTGTCCGAACAGGGTGCTTGCTCAGAACAAAAGAACTGTGCTTTCTACACACGGGCCATATCTAGTACAACTCTGCTTAGGAAACAAACAAGAACAGCAGCTCCTCTTCAGTCCGATACACTGTACTTGTGGGGAACAGACGCGAGTGCTATTTGCACTGTGTATGGCATTGGAGCACAATAATGACTCGTCTTACCAGAAAACAACTCTTGCTCGTAGGACAAAAAACTGCATGTGACTCAACTCCATTTAGGACTGGGAAACAAACGCTAGCTCGACTTACAAGAAACACACTCCGCTTTTGAGAAATGAGCACTCTTCTACTCTACTGTGTTTCCTATGGGGCCAGAACAGTGAACTTGCTCAGAACAAAAGAACTGTGCTTCCTACATACACGGCCATATATAGTTCAATTCTGCTTAGGAACGTGACAAGAACAGTAGATCCTCTTCAGTCCAATACACTGTACTTGCTGGGAACAGACGCCAGTGCTATTTGTCCTGTATATGGCAATGGCAGCGCAATAGTGACTCTTCTTAACAGAAAACAACTCTTGCTTGTAGGACCAGAAACTGCATGTGATTCAACTCCATTTAGGACTGGGAAACAAACGCTAGCTCGCCTTACAAGAAACACACTCTGCTTTTGAGAAAAGAGCACTCTTCTACTCTACTGTGTTTCCTATGGGGTCCAAACAGTGAGCTTGCTCAGAACAAAAGAACTGTGCTTTTTACACACGCAGGCCATATCTAGTTCAACTCTGCTTAGGAAACTGACAAGAACAGTAGCTCCTATTTAGTCCAATACACTGTACTTGATGGGAACAGACGCGAGTGCTATTTGCACAGTGTATGGCATTTAGAGCACAATAGTGACTCTTCTTACCAGAAAACAACTCTTGCTCGTAGGACCAAAAACTGTCTGTGACTCAACTCCATTTAGGACTGGGAAATAACGCGAGCTGGCCTTACAAGAAACACACTCTGCTTTAGAGAAAAGAGCACTCATCTACTCTACTGTGTTTCCTGTAGGGCCAGAACAGTGAGCTTGCTCAGAACAAAAGAACTGTGCTTCCTACACACACGGCCATATCTCGTTCAAGTCTGCTTAGGAACCTGACAAGAACAGTAGATCCTCTTCAGTCCAATACACTGTACTTCCTGGGAACAGACTCCAGTGATATTTGTCCTGTGTAGGGCAATGGCAGCGCAATAGTGACTCTTCTTACCAGAAACAACTCTTGCTCGTAGGACCAGAAACTGCATGTGATTCAACTCCATTTAGGACTGGGAAACAAACTCTAGCTCGCTTTACAAGAAACACACTCTGCTTTTGAGAAAAGAGCACTCTTCTACTCTGCTGTGTTTCCTATGGGGTCCGAACAGTGACCTTGCTCAGAAAAAAGGAACTGTGCTTCCTACACACACGGCCATATCTAGTTCATTTATGCTTAGGAACCTGACCAGAGCAGTAGATCCTCTTTATTCCGATACACTGTACTTGCTGGGAACAGACGCGAGTGCTATTTGCACTGTGTATTGCAATGGGAGCGCAATAGTGACTTTCCTTACCAGAAAACAACTCTTGCTCGTAGGATCAGAAACTGCATGTGATTCAACACCATTTAGGACTGGGAAACAAATGCTAGCTCGCCTTACAAGAAACACACTCTGCTTTTGAGAAAAGAGCACTCTTCTACTCTACTGTGTTTCCTATGGGGTCCGAACAGTGAGCTTGCTCAGAACAAAAGAACTGTGCTTTCTACACACACGGGCCATATCTAGTTCAACTCTGCTTAGGAAACAAACAAGAGCAGTAGCTCCTCTTCAGTCCAATACAATGTACTTGCTGGGAACAGACGCCAGTGCTATTAGTCCTGTGTATGGCAATGGCAGCGCAATAGTGACTCTTCTTACCAGAAAACAACTCTTGCTCATAGGACCAGAAACTGCATGTGATTCAACTCCATTTAGGACTGGGAAACAAATGCTAGCTCTCCTTACATGAAACACACTCTGCATTTGAGAAAAGAGCACTCTTCTACTCTACTGTGTTTCCTATGGGGTCCGAACTGTGAGCTTGCTCAGAACGAAAGAACTGTGCTTCCTACACACATGGGCCATATCTAGTTCAACTCTGCTTTGGAAACTGACAAGAACAGTAGCTCCTCTTCAGTCCAATACACTTTACTTGCAGGGAACAGAAGGGAGGGCTATTTACACTGTGTATTTCAATTGGAGCACAATAGTGACTCGTCTTAACAGAAAACAACTCTTGCTCGTAGGACAAAAAAAAGCATGTGACTCAACTCCATTTAGAACTGGGAAACAAACGCTAGCTCGCCTTACAAGAAACACACTCTGCTTTAGAGAAAAGAGCACTCTTCTACTCTACTGTGTTTCCTATGGGGTCCAAACAGTGAGCTTGCTCAGAATAAAAGAACTGTGCTTCCTACACACACGGACCATATCTAGTTCAACTCTGCTTAGGAAACTGACAAGAACAGTAGCTCCTCTTCAGTCCAATACACTGTACTTGCTGGGAAAAGACGCGAGTGCTATTTGCCTTGTGTAGGGCAATGGGAGCGCAATAGTGACTTTCCTTACCAGAAAAAAACTCTTGTTCGTAGGACCAGAAACTACATGTGATTCAACTCCATTTTGGACTAGGAAACAAACGCTAGCTCGCCTTACAAAAACACACTCTGCTTTTGAGAAAAGAGCACTCTTCTACTCTACTGTGTTTCCTATAGGGCCAGAACAGTGAGCTTGCTCAGAACATAAGAATGGTGCTTCCTACACACAGGGGCCATATCTAGTTCAACTCTGCTTAGGAAACTGACAAGAACAGTAGCTCCTCTTCAGTCCGATGCAATGTACTTGCTGGGAACAGACGCGAGAGCTATTTGCACTATGTATGGCAAGGGGAGCACAATAGTGACATTCCTTACCAGAAAACAACTCTTGCTCATAGAACCATAAACGGCATGTGATTCAACTCCATTTAGGACTGGGAAACAATGGCTAGCTCGCCTTACAAGAAACACAATCTGCTTTTGAGAAAAGAGCACTCTTCTACTCTACTGTATTTTCTAAGGTGTCCGAACAGTGAGCTTGCTCAGAACATAAGAACTGTGCTTCCTACGCACACGGCCATATCTAGTTCAATTCTGCTTAGGAACCTGACAAGAACAGTAGATCCTCTTCAGTCCAATACACTGTACTTGCTGAGAACACACGCGAGTGCTATTTGTACTGTGTATGGCAATGGCAGTGCAATAGTGACTTTCCTTACCAGAAAAAAACTCTTGCTCGTAAGACCAGAAACTGCATGTGATTCAACTCCATTTAGGACTGGGAAACAAACGCTAGCTCGCCTTACAACAAACACACTCTGCTTTAGAGAAAAGATCACTCTTCTACTCTACTGTGTTTCCTATAGGGCCAGAACAGTGAGCTTGCTCAGAACAAAAGAACTGTGCTTCCTACACACGGGCCATATCTAGTTCAACTCTGCTTAGGAAACTGACAAGAACAGTAGCTCCTCTTCAGTCCGATACACGTACTTGCTGGGAACAGACGCGAGTGCTATTTGCACTGTGTATTGCAATGGTAGCGCAATAGTGACTTTCCTTACCAGAAAACAACTCTTGCTCTTAGGACCAGAAACTGCATGTGATTGAACTCCATTTAGGACTGGTAAACAAACGATAGCTCGCCTTACAAGAAACACACTCCGCTTTAGAGAAAAGAGCACTCTACTACTCTACTGTGTTTCATATGGGGTCCAAACAGTGAGCTTGCTCAGAACAAAGAACTGTGCTTTCTCCACACACGGGCCATATCTAGTCCAACTCTGCTTAGGAAACAAACAAGAACAGTAGCTCCTCTTCACTCCAATACACTGTATTTGCGGGGAACAGACGGGAGGGCTATTTGCACTGTGTATGTCATTGGAGCACAATAGTGACTTGTCTTACCAGAAAACAACTCTTGCTCCTAGGACAAAAAACTGCATGTGACTCAACTCCATTTAGGACTGGGAAACAAACGCTAGCTCAACTTCCAAGAAACGCACTCTGCTTTTGAGAAAAGAGCACTCTTCTACTCTACTGTGTTTCCTATGTGTTCTGAAAAGTGAGCTTGCTCAGAACAAAAAAACTGTGCTTCCTACACACATGGCAATATCTAGTTCAAGTCTGCTTAGGAACCTGACAAGAACAGTAGATCCTCTTCAGTCCAATACACTGTACTTGCTGGGAACAGACGCCAGTGCTATTTGTCCTGTGTATGGCAATGGCAGTGCAATAGTGACTCTTCTTACCAGAAAACAACTCTTGCTCGTAGGACCAGAAACTCATGTGATTCCACTCCATTTAGACTGGGAAACAAACTCTAGCTCGCTTTACAAGAAACACACTCTGCTTTTGAGAAAAGAGCACTCTTCTACTCTACTGTGTTTCCTATAGGGCCAGAACAGTGACCTTGCTCAGAAAAAAAGAACTGTACTTCCTACACACACGGGCCACATCTAGTTCAACTCTGCTTAGGAAACTGAGAAGAACAGTAGCTCCTTTTCAGTCCAATACTCTGTAATTGCTGGGAACAGACGGGAGGGCTATTTGCACTGTGTATGGCAATGGGAGCGCAATAGTGACTTTCCTTACCAGAAAACAACTCTTGCTCGTAGGATCAGAAACTGCATGTGATTCAACTCCATTTAGGACTGGGAAACAAATGCTAGCTCACCTTACAAGAAACACACTCTGCTTTAGAGAAAAGATCACTCTTCTACTCTACTGTGTTTCCTATAGGGCCAGAACAGTGAGCTTGCTCAGAACAAAAGAACTGTGCTTCCTACACACGGGCCATATCTAGTTCAACTCTGCTTAGGAAACTGACAAGAACAGTAGCTCCTCTTCAGTCCGATACACTGTACTTGCTGGGAACAGACGCGAGTGCTATTTGCACTGTGTATTGCAATGGTAGCGCAATAGTGACTTTCCTTACCAGAAAACAACTCTTGCTCTTAGGACCAGAAACTGCATGTGATTGAACTCCATTTAGGACTGGTAAACAAACGCTAGCTCGCCTTACAAGAAACACACTCTGCTTTTGAGAAAAGAGCACTCTTCTACTCTACTGTGTTTCGTATGGGGTCAGAACAGTGAGCTTGCTCAGAACAAAGAACTGTGCTACCTATACACACGGCCATATCTAGTTAAATTCTGCTTAAGAACCTGACAAGAACAGTAGATCCTCTTCAGTCCAATACACTGTACTTGCTGGGAACAGACGCCAGTGCTATTTGTCCTGTGTATGGCAATGGCAGCACAATAGTGACTCTTCTTACCAGAAAACAACTCTTGCTCGTAGGACCAGAAACTGCATGTGATTCAACTCCATTTAGGACTGGGAAACAAAAGCTAGCTCACGTCACATGAAACACACTCTGCTTTTGAGAAAAGAGCACTCTTCTACTCTACTGTGTTTCCTATGTGTTCCGAAAAGTGAGCTTTCTCAGAACAAAACAACTGTGCTTCCTACACACACGGGCCATATCTAGTTCAACTCTGCTTAGGAAACTGACAAGAACAGTAGATCCTCTTCAGTACAATACACTGTACTTGCGGGGAAAAGACGCGAGTGCTATTTGCACTGTGTATGGCAATTGGAGCACAATAGTGACTTGTCTTACCAGAAAACAACTCTTGCTCCTAGGACAAAAAACTGCATGTGACTCAACTCCATTTAGGACTGGGAAACAAACGCTAGCTCGCCTTACAAAAACACACTCTGCATTTGAGAAATAAGCACTCTTCTACTCTACTGTGTATCCTATAGGGCCAGAAGAGTGAACATGCTCAGAACATAAGAACTGTGCTTCCTACACAATGGCCATATCTAGTTCAATTCTGCTTAGGAACCTGAGAAGAACAGTAGATCCTCTTCATTACAATACACTGTACTTGCTGGGAACAGTTGCCAGTGCTATTTGTCCTGTGTATGGCATGGCAGCGTAATAGTGACTCTTCTTACCATAAAACAACTCGTGCTCGTAGGACTAGAAACTGCATGTGATTCAACTCCATTTAGGACTGGGAAACAAACGTTAGCTCGCCTTACAAGAAACACACTCTGCTTTAGGGAAAAGAGCACTCTTCTACTCTACTGTGTTTCCTATAGGGCCAGAATAGTGAGCTTGCTCAGAACAAAAGAACTGTGCTTCCTACACACGGGCCATAACTAGTTCAACTCTGCTTAGGAAACTGACAAGAACAGTAGCTCCTCTTCAGTCCGATACACTGTACTTGCTGGGAACAGACGCGAGTGCTATTTGCACTGTGTATGGCAAAGGGAGCGCAATAGTGACTTTCCTTACCAGAAAACAACTCTTGCTCGTAGGACCAGAAACTGCATGTGATTCAACTCCATTTAGGACTGGGAAACAAATGCTAGCTCGCCTTACAAGAAACACACTCTGCTTTTGAGAAAAGAGCACTCTTCTACTCTACTGGGTTTCCTATGGTGTCCAACAGTGAGCTTGCTCAGAACAAAAGAACTGTGCTTCCTACACACACGGCCATATCTAGTTCAAATCTGCTTAGGAACCTGACAAGAACAGCAGATCCTCTTCAGTCCAATACACTGTACTTGCTGGGAACAAACGCCAGTGCTATTTGTCCTGTGTAGGGCAATGGCAGCTCAATAGTGACTCTTCTTACCAGAAAACAACTCTTGCTCGTAGGACCAGAAACTGCATGTGATTCAACTCCATTTAGGACTGGAAAACAAACTCTAGCTCGCTTTACGAGAAACACACTCTGCTTTTGAGAAAAGAGCACTCTTCTACTCTACTGTGTTTCCTATAGGGCCAGAACAGTGAGCTTGCTCAGAAAAAAAGAACTGTACTTCCTACAAACACGGGCCATATCTAGTTCAACTCTGGTTAGGAAACTGAGAAGAAAAGTAGCTCCTTTTCAGTCCAATACAATGTACATGGTGGGAACAGACGCCAATGCTATTTGCCCTGTGTATGGCAATGGGAGCGCAATAGTGACTTTCCTTACCAGAAAACAACTCTTGCTCGTAGGACCAGAAACTGCATGTGATTCAACTCCATTTAGGACTGGGAAACAAACGCTAGCTCGCCTTACAAGAAACACACTCTGGTTTAGAGAAAAGAGCACTCTTCTACTCTACTGTGTTTCCTATGGGGTCCAAACAGTGAGCTTGCTCAGAACAAAAGATCTGTGCTTCCTAAACACACGGGCCATATCTAGTTCAACTCTGCTTAGGAAACTGACAAGAACAGTAGCTCCTCTTCAGTCCAATACACTGTACTTGCTGGGAACAGACGCGAGTGCTATTTGCACTGTGTATGGCAATTGGAGCACAATAGTGACTCGTCTTACCAGAAAACAACTCTTGCTCGTAGGACAATAAATTGCATGTGACTCAAATCCATTTAGGACTGGGAAACAAACGCTAGCTCGCCTTACAAGAAACACACTCTGCTTTTGAGAAAAGAGCACTCTTCTACTCTACTGTGTTTCCTATGGGGTCCGAAAAGCGAGTTTCCTCAGAACAAAAGAACTGTGCTTCCTACAAACACGGCCATATCTAGTTCAATTCTGCTTAGGAACCTGACAAGAACAGTAGATCCTCTTCAGTCCATTACACTGTACTTGCTGGGAACAGACGCCAGTGCTATTAGTCCTGTGTATGGCAATGGCAGCGCAATAGTGACTCTTCTTACCAGAAAACAACTCTTGCTCGTAGGACCAGAAACTGCATGTGATTCAACTCCATTTAGGACTGGGAAACAAACTCTAGCTCGCTTTACAAGAAACACACTTTGCTTTTGAGAAAAGAGCACTCTTTTACTCTACTGTGTTTCCTATAGGGCCAGAACAGTGAGCTTGCTCAGAAAAAAAGAACTGTGCTTCCTACACACACGGGCCATATCTAGTTCAACTCTGCTTAGCAAACTGAGAAGAACAGTAGCTCCTCTTCAGTCCAATACACTGTAATTGCTGGGAACAGACGGGAGGGCTATTTGCACTGTGTATGGCAATGGGAGCACAATAGTGACTTTCCTTACCAGAAAACAACTCTTGCTTGTAGGACCAGAAACTGCATGTGATTCAACTCCATTTAGGACTGGGAAACAAATGGTAGCTCACCTTACAAGAAACACACTCTGCTTTAGAGAAAAGAGCACTCTTCTATTCTACTGTGTTTCCTATGGGGTCCAAACAGTGAGCTTGCTCAGAACAAAAGAACTGTGCTTCCTACAAACACGGACCATATCTAGTTCAACTCTGCTTAGTAAACTGACAAGAACAGTAGCTCCTCTTCAGTCCAATACACTGTACTTGCTGGGAAAAGACGCGAGAGCTATTTGCCTTGTGTAGGGCAATGGGAGCACAATAGTGACTTTCCTTACCAGAAAACAATTCTTGTTCATAGGACCAGAAACTGCATATGATCCAACTCCATTTAGGACTGGGAAACAAACGCTAGCTCGCCTTACAAAAACACACTCTGCATTTGAGAAATAAGCACTCTTCTACTCTACTGTGTATCCTATAGGGCCAGAAGAGTGAACATGCTCAGAACATAAGAACTGTGCTTCCTACACAATGGCCATATCTAGTTCAATTCTGCTTAGGAACCTGAGAAGAACAGTAGATCCTCTTCATTACAATACACTGTACTTGCTGGGAACAGTTGCCAGTGCTATTTGTCCTGTGTATGGCAATGGCAGCGTAATAGTGACTCTTCTTACCATAAAACAACTCGTGCTCGTAGGACTAGAAACTGCATGTGATTCAACTCCATTTAGGACTGGGAAACAAACGTTAGCTCGCCTTACAAGAAACACACTCTGCTTTAGGGAAAAGAGCACTCTTCTACTCTACTGTGTTTCCTATAGGGCCAGAATAGTGAGCTTGCTCAGAACAAAAGAACTGTGCTTCCTACACACGGGCCATAACTAGTTCAACTCTGCTTAGGAAACTGACAAGAACAGTAGCTCCTCTTCAGTCCGATACACTGTACTTGCTGGGAACAGACGCTAGTGCTATTTGCACTGTGTATGGCAAAGGGAGCGCAATAGTGACTTTCCTTACCAGAAAACAACTCTTGCTCATAGGACCAGAAACTGCATGTGATTCAACTCCATTTAGGACTGGGAAACAAATGCTAGCTCGCCTTACAAGAAACACACTCTGCTTTTGAGAAAAGAGCACTCTTCTACTCTACTGGGTTTCCTATGGTGTCCAACAGTGAGCTTGCTCAGAACAAAAGAACTGTGCTTCCTACACACACGGCCATATCTAGTTCAAATCTGCTTAGGAACCTGACAAGAACAGCAGATCCTCTTCAGTCCAATACACTGTACTTGCTGGGAACAAACGCCAGTGCTATTTGTCCTGTGTAGGGCAATGGCAGCTCAATAGTGACTCTTCTTACCAGAAAACAACTCTTGCTCGTAGGACCAGAAACTGCATGTGATTCAACTCCATTTAGGACTGGAAAACAAACTCTAGCTCGCTTTACGAGAAACACACTCTGCTTTTGAGAAAAGAGCACTCTTCTACTCTACTGTGTTTCCTATAGGGCCAGAACAGTGAGCTTGCTCAGAAAAAAAGAACTGTACTTCCTACAAACACGGGCCATATCTAGTTCAACTCTGGTTAGGAAACTGAGAAGAAAAGTAGCTCCTTTTCAGTCCAATACAATGTACATGGTGGGAACAGACGCCAATGCTATTTGCCCTGTGTATGGCAATGGGAGCGCAATAGTGACTTTCCTTACCAGAAAACAACTCTTGCTCGTAGGACCAGAAACTGCATGTGATTCAACTCCATTTAGGACTGGGAAACAAACGCTAGCTCGCCTTACAAGAAACACACTCTGGTTTAGAGAAAAGAGCACTCTTCTACTCTACTGTGTTTCCTATGGGGTCCAAACAGTGAGCTTGCTCAGAACAAAAGATCTGTGCTTCCTAAACACACGGGCCATATCTAGTTCAACTCTGCTTAGGAAACTGACAAGAACAGTAGCTCCTCTTCAGTCCAATACACTGTACTTGCTGGGAACAGACGCGAGTGCTATTTGCACTGTGTATGGCAATTGGAGCACAATAGTGACTCGTCTTACCAGAAAACAACTCTTGCTCGTAGGACAATAAATTGCATGTGACTCAAATCCATTTAGGACTGGGAAACAAACGCTAGCTCGCCTTACAAGAAACACACTCTGCTTTTGAGAAAAGAGCACTCTTCTACTCTACTGTGTTTCCTATGGGGTCCGAAAAGCGAGTTTCCTCAGAACAAAAGAACTGTGCTTCCTACAAACACGGCCATATCTAGTTCAATTCTGCTTAGGAACCTGACAAGAACAGTAGATCCTCTTCAGTCCATTACACTGTACTTGCTGGGAACAGACGCCAGTGCTATTAGTCCTGTGTATGGCAATGGCAGCGCAATAGTGACTCTTCTTACCAGAAAACAACTCTTGCTCGTAGGACCAGAAACTGCATGTGATTCAACTCCATTTAGGACTGGGAAACAAACTCTAGCTCGCTTTACAAGAAACACACTTTGCTTTTGAGAAAAGAGCACTCTTCTACTCTACTGTGTTTCCTATAGGGCCAGAACAGTGAGCTTGCTCAGAAAAAAAGAACTGTGCTTCCTACACACACGGGCCATATCTAGTTCAACTCTGCTTAGCAAACTGAGAAGAACAGTAGCTCCTCTTCAGTCCAATACACTGTAATTGCTGGGAACAGACGGGAGGGCTATTTGCACTGTGTATGGCAATGGGAGCACAATAGTGACTTTCCTTACCAGAAAACAACTCTTGCTTGTAGGACCAGAAACTGCATGTGATTCAACTCCATTTAGGACTGGGAAACAAATGGTAGCTCACCTTACAAGAAACACACTCTGCTTTAGAGAAAAGAGCACTCTTCTATTCTACTGTGTTTCCTATGGGGTCCAAACAGTGAGCTTGCTCAGAACAAAAGAACTGTGCTTCCTAAAATAACGGACCATATCTAGTTCAACTCTGCTTAATAAACTGACAAGAACAGTAGCTCCTCTTCAGTCCAATACACTGTACTTGCTGGGAAAAGACGCGAGAGCTATTTGCCTTGTGTAGGGCAATGGGAGCACAATAGTGACTTTCCTTACCAGAAAACAATTCTTGTTCATAGGACCAGAAACTGCATATGATCCAACTCCATTTAGGACTGGGAAACAAACGCTAGCTCGCCTTACAAAAACACACTCTGCATTTGAGAAATAAGCACTCTTCTACTCTACTGTGTATCCGATAGGGCCAGAAGAGTGAACATGCTCAGAACATAAGAACTGTGCTTCCTACACAATGGCCATATCTAGCTCAATTCTGCTTAGGAACCTGAGAAGAACAGTAGATCCTCTTCATTACAATACACTGTACTTGCTGGAACAGTTGCCAGTGCTATTTGTCCTGTGTATGGCAATGGCAGCGCAATAGTGACTCTTCTTACCATAAAACAACTCGTGCTCGTAGGACTAGAAACTGCATGTGATTCAACTCCATTTAGGACTGGGAAACAAACGTTAGCTCGCCTTACAAGAAACACACTCTGCTTTAGGGAAAAGAGCACTCTTCTACTCTACTGTGTTTCCTATAGGGCCAGAATAGTGAGCTTGCTCAGAACAAAAGAACTGTGCTTCCTACACACGGGCCATAACTAGTTCAACTCTGCTTAGGAAACTGACAAGAACAGTAGCTCCTCTTCAGTCCGATACACTGTACTTGCTGGGAACAGACGCGAGTGCTATTTGCACTGTGTATGGCAAAGGGAGCGCAATAGTGACTTTCCTTACCAGAAAACAACTCTTGCTCGTAGGACCAGAAACTGCATGTGATTCAACTCCATTTAGGACTGGGAAACAAATGCTAGCTCGCCTTACAAGAAACACACTCTGCTTTTGAGAAAAGAGCACTCTTCTACTCTACTGGGTTTCCTATGGTGTCCAACAGTGAGCTTGCTCAGAACAAAAGAACTGTGCTTCCTACACACACGGCCATATCTAGTTCAAATCTGCTTAGGAACCTGACAAGAACAGCAGATCCTCTTCAGTCCAATACACTGTACTTGCTGGGAACAAACGCCAGTGCTATTTGTCCTGTGTAGGGCAATGGCAGCTCAATAGTGACTCTTCTTACCAGAAAACAACTCTTGCTCGTAGGACCAGAAACTGCATGTGATTCAACTCCATTTAGGACTGGAAAACAAACTCTAGCTCGCTTTACGAGAAACACACTCTGCTTTTGAGAAAAGAGCACTCTTCTACTCTACTGTGTTTCCTATAGGGCCAGAACAGTGAGCTTGCTCAGAAAAAAAGAACTGTACTTCCTACAAACACGGGCCATATCTAGTTCAACTCTGGTTAGGAAACTGAGAAGAAAAGTAGCTCCTTTTCAGTCCAATACAATGTACATGGTGGGAACAGACGCCAATGCTATTTGCCCTGTGTATGGCAATGGGAGCGCAATAGTGACTTTCCTTACCAGAAAACAACTCTTGCTCGTAGGACCAGAAACTGCATGTGATTCAACTCCATTTAGGACTGGGAAACAAACGCTAGCTCGCCTTACAAGAAACACACTCTGGTTTAGAGAAAAGAGCACTCTTCTACTCTACTGTGTTTCCTATGGGGTCCAAACAGTGAGCTTGCTCAGAACAAAAGATCTGTGCTTCCTAAACACACGGGCCATATCTAGTTCAACTCTGCTTAGGAAACTGACAAGAACAGTAGCTCCTCTTCAGTCCAATACACTGTACTTGCTGGGAACAGACGCGAGTGCTATTTGCACTGTGTATGGCAATTGGAGCACAATAGTGACTCGTCTTACCAGAAAACAACTCTTGCTCGTAGGACAATAAATTGCATGTGACTCAAATCCATTTAGGACTGGGAAACAAACGCTAGCTCGCCTTACAAGAAACACACTCTGCTTTTGAGAAAAGAGCACTCTTCTACTCTACTGTGTTTCCTATGGGGTCCGAAAAGCGAGTTTCCTCAGAACAAAAGAACTGTGCTTCCTACAAACACGGCCATATCTAGTTCAATTCTGCTTAGGAACCTGACAAGAACAGTAGATCCTCTTCAGTCCATTACACTGTACTTGCTGGGAACAGACGCCAGTGCTATTAGTCCTGTGTATGGCAATGGCAGCGCAATAGTGACTCTTCTTACCAGAAAACAACTCTTGCTCGTAGGAACAGAAACTGCATGTGATTCAACTCCATTTAGGACTGGGAAACAAACTCTAGCTCGCTTTACAAGAAACACACTTTGCTTTTGAGAAAAGAGCACTCTTCTACTCTACTGTGTTTCCTATAGGGCCAGAACAGTGAGCTTGCTCAGAAAAAAAGAACTGTGCTTCCTACACACACGGGCCATATCTAGTTCAACTCTGCTTAGCAAACTGAGAAGAACAGTAGCTCCTCTTCAGTCCAATACACTGTAATTGCTGGGAACAGACGGGAGGGCTATTTGCACTGTGTATGGCAATGGGATCACAATAGTGACTTTCCTTACCAGAAAACAACTCTTGCTTGTAGGACCAGAAACTGCATGTGATTCAACTCCATTTAGGACTGGGAAACAAATGGTAGCTCACCTTACAAGAAACACACTCTGCTTTAGAGAAAAGAGCACCCTTCTATTCTACTGTGTTTCCTATGGGGTCCAAACAGTGAGCTTGCTCAGAACAAAAGAACTGTGCTTCCTAAAATAACGGACCATATCTAGTTCAACTCTGCTTAATAAACTGACAAGAACAGTAGCTCCTCTTCAGTCCAATACACTGTACTTGCTGGGAAAAGACACGAGAGCTATTTGCCTTGTGTAGGGCAATGGGAGCACAATAGTGACTTTCCTTACCAGAAAACAATTCTTGTTCATAGGACCAGAAACTGCATATGATCCAACTCCATTTAGGACTGGGAAACAAACGCTAGCTCGCCTTACAAAAACACACTCTGCATTTGAGAAATAAGCACTCTTCTACTCTACTGTGTATCCGATAGGGCCAGAAGAGTGAACATGCTCAGAACATAAGAACTGTGCTTCCTACACAATGGCCATATCTAGCTCAATTCTGGTTAGGAACCTGAGAAGAACAGTAGATCCTCTTCATTACAATACACTGTACTTGCTGGGAACAGACGCCAGTGCTATTAGTCCTGTGTATGGCAATGGCAGCGCTATAGTGACTCTTCTTACCAGAAAACAACTCTTGCTCGTAGGACCAGAAACTGCATGTGATTCACCTCCATTTAGGATTGGGAAACAAACGCTAGCTCGCCTTACAAGAAACACACTCTGCTTTAGAGAAAAGAGCACTCTTCTACTCTACTGTGTTTCCTATAGGGTCCGAACAGTGAGCTTGCTCAGAACAAAAGGACTATGCTTCCTACACACGGGCCATATCTAGTTCAACTCTGCTTATGAAACTGACAAGAACAGTAGCTCCTCTTCAGTCTGATACACTGTACTTGCTGAGAACACACGCGAGTGCTACTTGCACTGTGTATGGCAATGGGAGTGCAATAGTGACTTTCCTTACCAGAAAACAACTCTTGCTCGTAGGAAAAAAACTGCATGTGACTCAACTCCATTTAGGACTGGGAAACAAACACTAGCTCGACTTTCAAGAAACACACTCTGCTTTTGAGAAAAGCACACTCTTCTACTCTACTGTGTTTCCTATAGGGTCCGAACAGTGAGCTTGCTCAGAACAAAAGAACTGTGCTTCCTACACACACGGCAATATCTAGTTCAATTCTGCTTAGGAACCTGAAAGAACAGTAGATCCTCTTCAGTACAATACACTGTACTTGCTGGGAACAGACGCCAGTGCTCTTTGTCCTGTATATGGCAATGGGAGCACAATAGTGACTCTTCTTACCATAAAACAACTCTTGCTTGTAGGACCTGAAACTGCATGTGATTCAACTTTATTTAGGACTGGGAAACAAACGATAGCTCGCCTTACAAGAAACACACTCTGCTTTAGAGAAAAGAGCACTCTTCTACTCTACTGTGTTTCCTATAGGGCCAGAACAGTGAGCTTGCTCAGAAAAAAAAACTGTGCTTCCTACACACACGGGCCATATCTAGTTCAACTCTGCTTAGGAAACTGACAGGAACAGTAGCTCCTCCTCAGTCCAATACACTGTACTTGCTGGGAACATACGCCAGTGCTATTTGCACTGTGGATGGCAATGGGAGCACAATAGTGACTTTCCTTACCAGAAAACAACTCTTGCTCGTAGGACCAGAAACTGCATATGATTCAACTCCATTTAGGACTGAGAAACAAATGCTAGCTTGCCTTCCATGAAACACACTCTGCTTTTGAGAAAAGAGCACTCTTCTACTCTACTGTGTTTCCTATGGGTACGAACAGTGAGCTTGCTCAGAACAAAAGAACTGTGCTTCCTACACACACGGGCCATATCTAGTTCAACTCTGCTTAGGAACCTGACAAGAACAGTAGCTCCTGTTCAGTCCGATACACTGTACTTGCTGGGAACAGACGCCAGTGCTATTTGCACTGTGTATGGCAAAGGGAGCGCAATAGTGACTTTCCTTACCAGAAAACAACTCTTGCTCGTAGGACCAGAAACTGCATGTGATTCAACTCCATTTAGGACTGAGAAACAAATGCTAGCTCGCCTTACATGAAACACACTCTGCTTTTGAGAAAAGAGCACTCTTCTACTCTACTGTGTTTCTTATGGGGTCCAAACAGTGAGCTTGCTCAGAACCAAAGAACTGTGCTTCCTA